>NC_141088.1:5820178-5840178 GCF_041138505.1 Cibotium barometz | reverse complement strand
ATTATTTATATATAGGTTCAAAAAATATTCATACAATGCCTAACAATTACACTTATACTTACCCATCCCTATAAGCATCAATCATAATCCCTGCTACGTGACCTGCAGTAATAGGAGCTGACCATAGCGGTGGCTCTGTATACAGATAGACATTAGTATAGAATGTCATGTTCCATACTTTGTAATCAAGAAAAGTTAAGCAAATATAGAGAAAAACTCACGTTCTATCCTCGACAAAGGCATGTCCAATGTAAAGGTAATCTCAGACATGTCTGTAAACAACAAAAATAGGTACTTTTACCATGGACAAATATGTATAAAAAAAGAAATCACAACAAAATTAATCAAATTGCAGAACTTAAATAAGAAACCTGACTTGTCACTCTGAAGTCATCAAGATCTCCTTATAAACAATATTGTTTGTTGTAGGTGTATAACTTTGAAGATCATCAAATGAACACTCCACATTAGCGTTATCCTCAAGTAACACCTTCACAGCATGAGGAGACCGTGCTCGTGACAACGCGACATACAGTTGTCCATGAGTAAACACTGGAGTCACCAAATACAACCCCAAGACATTTAGGGTTTGGCCTTGTGATTTGTTTATTGACATGCCAAATGCCAGCCGGACGGGAAACTGTCTCCTCCTCATGGTGAATGGTAGTTGGGCCTCGCTGCATATAAAGGTAATCCGTGGAAGAAATACTCTTTCACCAACTTTAGTACCAGTGATGATTTCAGTCTCCAAGACTTTAGAGTGAAAGGCCTTACATATCATCCGTGTACCATTACAGAGTCCACGTCTTGGATCCAAGTTACGAAGCAAAATAACAGGAGCTTCTAACTTTAAAACCAAGCAGTGAGGTGGATATCCGCCCCGAAGGTCGATTGTGTTCAAAAATTCTGTGGAATACAGGAATGAATTTTCATCATTTTCAAGAATTGAATCTGCACTGAAATATTGCTTAGGCTCACCAGGCATTGCATCCAAAGCTGTCTTATTCACAATATCCACTTGACTGTTTATCGGAGCAAGAATAGCACGCTCACTAAAGTATGAAGCATATGTCGTAGTGATAGCCAATTCAGAGTATACCCAATGTACCAAGTCTTTAAGACTCGATCTTTGTAAGACCATATTACTTGGTAGTGTCACCATCGTATTATCATCGCTACAATCCACTCCATTCCCAATATTCATGACCCACTGTTTAAACTCATTGCATCCATTAGTATTGCTTGATTGAATACGCATATTTCCAGCTAACTTTAGAACTTTGATAGAGTTCCATAGAAAGGAACGACACAATGCTGCATTAACAATATCCTCACGTCTTCCCTTCATAATAACAGGCAAGATTTGTCTAAAATCTCCTCCCATTAATACAACCTTTCCACCAAATGGCTTATCTGAGAATAATACATCTTGTAAGCTCCTATCCAATGCTTCAAAAGCATAACGATGAATCATTGGAGCCTCATCCCAAATAATGAGCTTACAAACTCTCAAAACCTCAGCAAGTTGTCCATGTACAGGGATTTTGCAAGTTGAAGAATTGTTTAGCTCCAGAGGTATCTTGAATCTAGAATGTGCAGTACGTCCATTCGCCAAGAGTAGAGAAGCAATACCTGACGATGCAGTGGCCAAAGCAACATACCCTTGTCCACGTACTCGCGCAAGCAAGCAATTATACAAATAGGTCTTGCCCGATCCCCCCGGACCATCCAGGAAAAAAATGTCACCTGCATCTGTCGCAATTGCATGCATTACAGCATCGAAAGCAACACGCTGGCTATCTGTTAATGTTGACTCCATAGCACTTGACAGGTTATATTGTTCCACAGTATCAAAAGATCTCTCTTCCAAAAGCAATGTATTTTCACCCAAGACTTCCAAATCAGTTCTGTTTAGTTCAGGCATTCCTTCAAAATCTGCCAATGTCCGTCTCTGAGCACGAAGAATTTCTTCCAAATGTAGTAGTGCATGAGTTTCAGCTAATTGTTCAATACCAATAAACTGACCCCTGCTTCTTGATAACTGGTATAGAAAATCTTCTATCATTTCTTCTCGAAATCTCTTCCACAATATTCCTGGACAGGAAGGCTCACAAAATAGCAATATAGTACCAAAAAGACATCTCAATTGCAAGGCATTTTGCATAGATGATGCTTCCTCCATACATGCAACCCATTCAGAATCATCTTCCAGTATCCCTCTGGCAATGCAAGCTGCCTTGAAAGAAGGATAGATGTGACCATTGAGCGAACGCAAATCTTCAAATGACTTAGATCCTTTACATATTGTAAGAAGTAGGCGAACATAGTATGCCTCACCTGCCGAAGGAGCTACAAAGTACATGCGCCCTATAGTGTTTCCAATCTTTCTTTTGGTCCATTTCTTCAACCTGGAGTTCCAAACCCATTGTTGAGGGAAATCACCATACAATGTATTGTTTGCTTCAGGATGTTGTTGATTACAGGTAAACCATTCAGTCATAGTAGTCTTGCCTACATTTTCCCTCTGAAAAACATCTGCAATATTATCATCATCTCTGAAGATAACATTATGACCCCCATCTAAGTGTACCTGCAACCGTTGCACATCAGGCTTCTCATTGTGTAAATCATACTCAAAGAGTCTCCAACATGCCTCTGATGCAGAGACGTAACGTGCATCCAAATACCTCTGAATCTCATCGACTACGCAAGCAGCATTAACATCCCCACCTTGTACAGTGCTAAATCTTATTGTTGCTCTGTCATGCCCCTTGTATATGTACTTGTAAAGATATTTCACTGCTGCTATTGTTGAGCATATTTCCACATTTACATGAGCATTATATGTGACTGAAAGATAAGGGTTATATGGCACAACCCATCTATTATCAACATTACACTTTTTCAATGCCACAGTTCTTCCATCATTTCGACGCATATACACGGGGTAACCACTCTCATCCACAGTAGTCTCTTGTGCAAAAGCTCGTGGATAGTTCCTTGTGCATTTCCCTTTATCCATACAAATTGCACTTGGATTGAATGGCCCACAGGGCCCATGGATATTGCAATGCAACACGACATCATGCAGAGCAGGAAACATTTGCTTGTCAGGCAATTCGGCACATACTAATCTATCATAGTCTTGGACAGTCTTAGGTTTATAGGCACTATCCAAGATCAATAACGTGTGTGAATGAGGCAATCCTCTTTTTTGGAACTCAATGACACTCACATATCCAATCACCTTACCAAAGAGGTCCTTCTTCACGATATTTTTCATCATATCTGAATGTTTTTGGTGAAATACTCTAGTAGTCAAATCAGGCCGGTCACATGCACTTTGCCCCGGGAGTAAAGCATCTAATACCTCTGGCCACTTTGGGTTACAGGTGAAAGTAATGAATAAATCGGGCTTGCCCTTTGAACGAACAATTGCCATGGCATCCTGATAAAGTTGATACATTTGTCGTGGCCCACCAGTAAAACTGGAAGGTAACACTATTCTACTTCCCACTGTCCTTCCTGCAATACCACTTCCACTTCCTTCCACATGAAGCATGTCTGCTAAACCACTATAAACCTCTGAACGCAAACTTTTTTGATTATGGCGTAGCCAAGATAATCGTGACTCTTCAACACTGCAATAGGCATCAACCATAAACTGTTGCAACAACCTTCCACCACGTAGCAAGCATGCATTTGTATCTGGGCGAATTTGCAATCGATAAGCATAGTATTGTCGTTGAGTCACACAATGACCATTTCTCAATGCACTCACTTGTGCATCAGCATAAGGGATTCTCAAGTGCCATCCATCCTCCCCTCTTGGAAATAACATGACGTACAAAAGAGGCATATAGCACCTATGCAAATTAGAGATGTGTTTGCATGTGCCTTCTCGAGTATGCAATAAAATATCACGACGACCAACATTATGATCATCACCTTGACCAATCATGATACCAGCAATCTCGGAAGCTGTTGGCATTGAGTACTGCCTAGATGTGGATTTCGTCTCACATATAGTCATTTTCAAATCCAAACTTGGATTGTCACTCAACATTCTTCCCACATACTTAAAAGCTTGTGCAAATGGATTAGAAGTGTGCATCATCGATTGAAGTGCTTCTAGGGTTGTGGATTCCAATCCATTCATGACACCTAGTCGATTTTGTAATTCGTGCTCAGTATCAAACACATACAACTGTGCAAACTGTGGCTTAGGATTGTACATATTATTGGGGACCAAGGACCCAATCCGATGATAAACAGTCCCATGCACCTTGAAAGTATAGACACTACTATTGTGAAAGAGAGAGTCATCTATTTGTGCACCCAATGATGAAAAAGCCAACACACTATTATAAGCCCTGATGTTTTCTCGAAATTTTTTACTTGTAGTGTCACTACCAATCAAAAGAGACCTTAATGGCTCAGGTGGTTCAGCAAGTGAAGGAACAGACACACGCCCATGTTTACAACAATATTTGCCAAGAACCTGTCCACAACTCATCTTCTTTTCACTTGCCCATAACTGTGCTCCACAAAACCGACACTCATGTGTCATCCCTCCTAATGAGTGACTTAAAGTGCACGAATATACCAAAGGCCAAGTAGCTGCATGTGTACCTTGTACGGGCGGGAGTTCATGGAGGATAGACAAAATCCCTCCCTTTCTTTTTTCAAATACATAAGAGGTAATTTCTTCGATACTCTCCCTTCTTATTGTATTAGCAAATGGTACTTCTCTCTCTTCATGGGAAAAAAAGGAAGACATTGTAATTGCATTACCCTCATTTACTCTTCTAGCTGCATTATAAGAGGTCCTATTTCTAGCGATGAAGCGACGGTACCTTCTTGTAAGTCTCAAACTTTGAACCAGTGATATCCCTGAATAAACTCCACTTGCCATTTCCCTTGTTATTTCTTTCAAAAGAGTCCTATTCCTAGCAATTTCACGGCGAACACTTCTAGCACTCTTGTTAGATATCCTTTTATCTCCACCCAAGGCAATTTGAGACCTCTTAGTGCTAGATTGAGGTAAACACATCAAAGTTTCTTTTGCTACTTGTCTTTGTGCACAAAAGGTATCGTTTTCTGCAAGAATCCTATGAGTCTCTTGCATCAATACATCACCGGTATTACAGGTAACATTATGCATCCTTGCATCACAACAATGAGGTTCACTATCCCTTGACTCCTGTGCACATTTTATTTTTTCATTTCTTCTTCTTTTCCTTGGAGCATTCAAGGAAATGGTCTGAAGAGGACACCTCAAACTACGTGTCTCTACCATTCTTGCTATAAACCTAATTCCATCATAAAATAGTAAAGTCATTTTCTTTATTATAAAATAGTAAACATTGAATAAAAATAACAATATTTTTTCTATGATATTTGTGTATACACATAATATACAAATCCCTCATGAGATTTTCTCCAATCTTCACATACATACTAAAAGATTATAAAGCTCTCTCTCTCTCTCTCTCTCTCTCTTGGGATGTATATATATATATATATATGTATATATATATATATGTATATATATATATATGTATATATATATGTATATATATATATATGTATATATATATATACATATATATATATACATGTATATATATATCTATACATATATATTTACATGTATATATACATCTATATATACATGTATATATATATATGTATATACATGAATATATACATGTATATACATGAATATATATATATATATATATATATATGTACATGTATATATATATATATACATATATATATATCTATATATATATCCATCCCTTTGACTCAAGCTAGATTGTGCTTAAATGCAGGTAAGTAAATGTCATAAACTTATTTGATCTTTGCCAAGTTTCATCTTTTCTCATGAGCATTAAAATCCTTATGCTCTTATCAAACTATATCGAACTATTCGTATTTAAAAATCATAAATTCTAAAAATAAACATACAATTAAGAAGAAAAACAAAAATAAAGCAAAGTTTTGGTAGCTTACCTCAAAAGACTAAGGAAGAACCAAACTATATGACAAATCAACAATATGGCAGCCCTATGAAAAGCTAATGTACCTACATTGATCCACAAAGTAGAATAGATGAGAGCTCTTTCCATCCCCTTAACTTCATTTCACATTTTTCCTTAAAACTTACATATATAAAAATAACAGACAAAATCTATTATCCTAAAACATTACACTAAGGAAGACCCAAACTATATGACAAATCAACAATATGGCAGCCCTATGAAAAGCTAATGTACCTACATTGATCCACAAAGTAGAATATATACATCTATATATGCATGTGTATATATATGTATATATATATATGTATATATATATATATGTATATATATATATATATATATATATATATATATATATATATATATACATGTATATATATATCTATACATATATATTTACATGTATATATATATATATACACACACACACACACACATATATATATATATATACATCTATATATTCATGTGTATATACATGTATATATACATCTATATATACATGTATATATATATATGTATATACATGAATATATACATGTATATACATGAATATATATATATATATATATATATATATATACATGTATATATATATGTACATGTGTATATATATATATACATATATATATATATCTATATATATATCCATCCCTTTGACTCAAGCTAGATTGTGCTTATATGCAGGTAAGTAAATGTCATAAACTTATTTGATCTTTGCCAAGTTTCATCTTTTCTCATGAGCATTAAAATCCTTATGCTCTTATCAAACTATATCGAACTATTCGTATTTAAAAATCATAAATTCTAAAAATAAACATACAATTAAGAAGAAAAACAAAAATAAAGTAAAGTTTTGGTAGCTTACCTCAAAAGACTAAGGAAGACCCAAACTATATGACAAATCAACAATATGGCAGCCCTATGAAAAGCTAATGTACCTACATTGATCCACAAAGTAGAATACATGAGAGCTCTTTCCATCCCCTTAACTTCATTTCACATTTTTCCTTAAAACTTACATATATAAAAATAACAGACAAAATCTATAATCCTAAAACATTACATATATACTTATAAAAAGACAATAACAATGTCACAAATATTACAAAAACATTATAAAATCAACATCCAATGTCTTCCAATGACCAAACCAAGCTTAGAAATCTCTCTCTCTCTTCCCCCCATGTACATATAAGAGACAAAAAGCCATAAAAAGAGAATTTTCTATAAAAAAACCATTAAAAGAGACATTCTCTATAATCTCCATATAAATACTAAGAGATTATATCCACATATATAAATCAATCTCTCTCTCTCTCTCTCTCTCTCTCTCTCTCTCTCTCTCTCTCACAACAATGATATCTGAGAGACAAAAAGAACCATACTTATCATTCGAGTACTTAGAGCCCAAAGTTACAAAAAGAAAATACTGTCATAAGCATTACAAAAGGATCATAACATCAACTTCCAATCGGTGAACCAAATGAATAATTACATTCCACGTGTTTGCAATCTATAACTCATTTTGGTAATCATTATCATTAGAGTACTTAGAGCCCAAACTTTCAAAAAGATAATAGTGTCATAAGCATTACAAAAGGATCATAAGATCAACTCCTAATTGGTGAACCAATTGAGTAATTACATTCCACGTGTTTGCAATCTACGACTCATTTGGGTAAGTAAAGCCCCAAACCTATTCAATGTTACTTTAAGGCTTGATACTTCCATTCCAAGCCTATCAACATGGGCACTTAACTTGTCTTGTTGCTCTTTTATAGCATCAATTGTCTTTCGACAACCAATATCACAAAGGTGTGCTCCAAAAGCACCACATGTATCCATTATGCGGAGGTAGGTAGCTTCGACAATATCCTTGATCTCGTGATTGCCACTTATAATGGCAGAAACTGATTCTCGAGTTGAACTGCTCTCCCCACTTCCATGATTTCTTATGCACTGACCAAGACCAGCAATCAAGCTCTCCACATTTAACACATGGGAGTTTGTGTCGTTGACCAAATGGAGTATATTCTCTGATGTTACATTTATTGTCTTCTTTCCATTTCGAGTCTTCTTACCATGGTTACGTCGCACCCACTTAGTAGAGGTTTTTAGTTTCCTCCGGCATTGCTTAAAAGCATGCATTATTCGTTGAGTCTTCTCATTATCTTCTCTTACCTCAGATTGTTGAGGTCTTGAATACTCTGCACAATGGCTTCTATCCTGAACGTCCATGGAACACCTCACAATTTCCCCCTCGTTATCCATACTGTACATCATTAAGAAATATATTAATGAAATATTTTTCAAATTTTTTTTAATCTAGAAGAAATTATGGATTATGAAAATAATCGAAACGGTGAATCACAAACTAAATCACACGTACGTAGAATAGATTAAGACCCAACTACGCTCAAGTGAATGAATGGTAAAAAGGTATCCACATGATGTATATGTATATGTACATGTATATGCATATGCATATACATACATATATGGTTGTATATGTATTTGTATATGTATATATATATGTATATGCATATACATACATATATATATGTATATGTATTTGTATATATATCTATATATGTCTGAAGGCGGTTCACCTAATTTTAGCTTTTGGGAAACTCATTGAAAAAGATGGCTGAGAGTGCGGGCCCAAGGTATTCACCTAGGAATATGTAAAATATCATGTGAGTTAAACAAAAGGCGCTTACAATTTCATCGACTCACATAAAGTTTTACATACATCCTCGATTTTTTAAATACAAAGAATGAAGAAAGTTCTAAGCTTAACCGTAGTTTATTACCTTGAAGTTAACAAAATGGGTATATTTAAAACATCAACCTTCAATTCCTAGTTTTAGTTTTACTGGCCCTCCTTGTCGTCTTTTTCTCTACATTATCATCGTCGCTGTCCGCAGCTCTTCTCATCGACCTCCAAGGATCAACAGATTAGGGCTTGGACAACCTAGGGTTTGAATAGGCTAGGATTTTGGTGAGATTAGGTTTTGCCTCAGCTTTAAAGAGTTTTAAACTACTCCTTTAGTGAACTCCCTTACACTTATCGTGAGAACCACTCTCTTTGTCTCAACAACATGCATGTTCCCCATGTAGAGGACACATATTGTTTGAACAACATGTATGTTCCCCATGTAGAGGAGACATACTATGTCAACTTTCATAGATAGATGACGACCCAGCGGTCAAAGGTGCCAATGTTAGGGCCTTTTTATTAACTATATAAAATAAAATAATATCTTTTCAACCGGTGTTCAACCGGTCAAAGGCGTCATGACATTTCCAATGCTATTCTATGTTTTTCTTTGGGGAACCAAAATGCCCTTCAATTCCTAGTTTTAGTTTTACTGGCCCTCCTTGTCGTCTTTTTCTCTACATTATCATCGTCGCTGTCCGCAGCTCTTCTCATCGACCTCCAAGGATCAACAGATTAGGGCTTGGACAACCTAGGGTTTGAATAGGCTAGGATTTTGGTGAGATTAGGTTTTGCCTCAGCTGCTCTCTATCGATAGCATAGGGGTTGCGCACCTCCTTTGCCCACGTGGAAAGAGGTGGGGATGTGGTTAATCTTGTATAGATTTTCATGTCCTCACCATTCCTTATCCGGCCCAAGGCCACATCAATCCGCTGTTCCTTTTTTTGGGGGGGCGGTATGAGTACGTCAAAATTTAAAATTGAGAAGAGCAATTAATTAATGCAAAGAAATACTTTTATACTTGTTTTTAGAGATATATATATTGCGGCTTATTTAATTGATACGTCTTCTAAAGAGAGCCAAAAAGGTCCAGAGGCTCTCTCAGCTGCATGGCTCTAAAGCCAGCTTTGCAATCAGCACGTGGGTGTTCCCCATGTAGAGGACACATACTGTGCCAACTTTCATAAAAAAATCTGTTCTTGAAGGCGTGCATGTCAATAATTCGAGCATAAGAGGTATGAGGGGCAATGCAATGCAGAAGGGATTTGGTCCCATGGGCTTCTCAGGTATCACAACAAAAACCAAGACAGTGATCGATCATTTCCTTCTGCCATGGCGAAGGGGCTGCCGTTGGCCACACCGTTGACATCAAGCCGTTCATGTGAATAGCCTCCTCTCCCATCCATGAATGCATCGAGTTCAAGGTATAGATAAATATATATAATACATTTTGTTTGAAATCTTTAGGTAGTCCTCTATATATATATATATTCTATATAAATAAATCTTTTATTTAAAACAAAACAATCCAAATCTTTATCAAACATTAATCAAAAGTCATCAATCTTCGACTTTTTAGGAAGGTTTTGAATTGATGTTTATATTAGGTTGAATCATTAATTATAAAACAATTCATTACAACACTCATGTATACAATTGCATCGAGTTCAAGGTAACAGCGCAGTACCAGTTCTGGTTTGCACTTGGAGGAGGCAAAGGCGGTCGAGGAGCTCGAGGAGGCGAAGGCACGACCACGTGGAGCTCAAAGCTAGCAGACTGAGGTGCCTGGCATACATAGAATAACCAAAATTTTTAAAAATTTGAAGGCTAGCCAAAATGCAACCACTTTTTCTCAATCATTTTTTAATTAAAAAACCCGAATTATTCTACACTTTCTCTCTCTCTCTCTCTCTCTCTCTCTCTCTCTCTCTCTCTCTCTCTATATATATATATATATATATATATATATATATATAACAAAACAAATCATTTTTTATCTAAAAAGTCCAAAATCATTTTACAAAATACACTTTTAGAACTCTTAGGGAATAACCAAAATTTTTAAAAATTTGAAGGCTAGCCAAAATGCAACCACTTTTTCTCAATCATTTTTTAATTAAAAAACCCGAATTATTCTACACTTTCTCTCTCTCTCTCTCTCTCTCTCTCTCTCTCTCTCTCTCTCTCTCTCTCTCTCTCTCTCTATATATATATATATATATATATATATAACAAAACAAATCATTTTTTATCTAAAAAGTCCAAAATCATTTTACAAAATACACTTTTAGAACTCTTAGGGAACTAATTTAAAAAGATGGATGAAAATAAGTCTGAGGTGGGGTTCTCCTTAATCCTGTATAGATAGATGACGACCCAGCGGTCAAAGGTGCCAATGTTAGGGCCTTTTTATTAACTATATAAAATAAAATAATATCTTTTCAACCGGTGTTCAACCGGTCACGTGGAAAGAGGTGGGGATGTGGTTAATCTTGTATAGATTTTCATGTCCTCACCATTCCTTATCCGGCCCAAGGCCACATCAATCCGCTGTTCCTTTTTTTTGGGGGGGGGGGTATGAGTACGTCAAAATTTAAAATTGAGAAGAGTAATTAATTAATGCAAAGAAATACTTTTATACTTGTTTTTAGAGATATATATATTGCAGCTTATTTAATTGATACGTCTTCTAAAGAGAGCCAAAAAGGTCCAGAGGCTCTCCCAGCTGCATGGCTCTAAAGCCAGCTTTGCAATCAGCACGTGGGTGTGGTGGGTGGGGCGCTCTCCCTTTAATTGATACGTCTTCTGAAGAGAGCCAAAAAGGTCATGCCCAGAGCTCGTGGGTGTGGTGGGTATCCATCGCGGAGGGGGGCTCTCCCCGGAGCTGCACGGCTATAGTCCTATTCGCATGGTATCCATCGCGGGGGGCTCTCCGAACAATCCAAATCTTTTTTATTTAAATCTTATACACACACACACACACACACACACACACACACATGTGTATATGAAATACTTTTATACTTGTTTTTAGAAATATATATATTGCGGCTTATTTAATTGATACGTCTTCTGAAGAGAGCCAAAAAGGTCCAGAGGCTCTCCCAGCTGCATGGCTCTAAAGCCAGCTTTGCAATCAGCACGTGGGTGTGGTGGGTGGGGCGCTCTCCATTTAATTGATACGTCTTCTGAAGAGAGCCAAGAAGGTCATGCCCAGAGCTCGTGGGTGTGGTGGGTATCCATCGCGGAGGGGGGCTCTCCCCGGAGCTGCACGGCTATAGTCCTATTCGCGTGGTATCCATCGCGGGGGGCTCTCCGAACAATCCAAATCTTATACACACACACACACACACACACACACACACACACATGTGTATATGAAATACTTTTATACTTGTTTTTAGAAATATATATATTGCGGCTTATTTAATTGATACGTCTTCTGAAGAGAGCCAAAAAGGTCCAGAGGCTCTCCCAGCTGCATGGCTCTAAAGCCAGCTTTGCAATCAGCACGTGGGTGTGGTGGGTGGGGCGCTCTCCATTTAATTGATACGTCTTCTGAAGAGAGCCAAGAAGGTCATGCCCAGAGCTCGTGGGTGTGGTGGGTATCCATCGCGGAGGGGGGCTCTCCCCGGAGCTGCACGGCTATAGTCCTATTCGCGTGGTATCCATCGCGGGGGGCTCTCCGAACAATCCAAATCTTTTTTATTTAAATCTTATACACACACACACACACACACACACACACACACATGTGTATATGAAATACTTTTATACTTGTTTTTAGAAATATATATATTGCGGCTTATTTAATTGATACGTCTTCTGAAGAGAGCCAAAAAGGTCCAGAGGCTCTCCCAGCTGCATGGCTCTAAAGCCAGCTTTGCAATCAGCACGTGGGTGTGGTGGGTGGGGCGCTCTCCATTTAATTGATACGTCTTCTGAAGAGAGCCAAGAAGGTCATGCCAAGAGCTCGTGGGTGTGGTGGGTATCCATCGCGGAGGGGGGCTCTCCCCGGAGCTGCACGGCTATAGTCCTATTCGCGTGGTATCCATCGCGGGGGGCTCTTTTTTATTTAAATCTTATACACACACACACACACATGTGTATATAATTTTAGATTTTTTAAATAAAAAATCATTTGTTTTGAAACGTGGAATGGCTTGAAACGTGGAATGGCTCGAATTCATAAAACTGTAGTTCTCTGGCTCAGCTGCAGTCGGATCTTATACACACACACACACACACACACACACACACACATGTGTATATGAAATACTTTTATACTTGTTTTTAGAAATATATATATTGCGGCTTATTTAATTGATACGTCTTCTGAAGAGAGCCAAAAAGGTCCAGAGGCTCTCCCAGCTGCATGGCTCTAAAGCCAGCTTTGCAATCAGCACGTGGGTGTGGTGGGTGGGGCGCTCTCCATTTAATTGATACGTCTTCTGAAGAGAGCCAAGAAGGTCATGCCCAGAGCTCGTGGGTGTGGTGGGTATCCATCGCGGAGGGGGGCTCTCCCCGGAGCTGCACAGCTATAGTCCTATTCGCGTGGTATCCATCGCGGGGGGCTCTTTTTTATTTAAATCTTATACACACACACACATGTGTATATAATTTTAGATTTTTTAAATAAAAAATCATTTGTTTTGAAACGTGGAATGGCTTGAAACGTGGAATGGCTCGAATTCAGAAAACTGTAGTTCTCTGGCTCAGCTGCAGTCGGATCTCCTATCCAACGGTAGCACACGGCATATCTTCATGCAGGTCCATTTGTCTAGTAGATCTCCCATGCAAACGCCAGCGACGTCCAGTCTGTTGCGCCCTCCATTTGTCTAGTAGATCTCCCATGCAAACGCCAGCGACGTCCAGTCTGTTGCGTCGTCGTCGGTCTCTGTTCCCCTATACATGCTGAGCCGGCCTATGCCTACGCTCACCTGCAGTGAAAAGCCTACACAGTCTCGAGAGCGCTCCGTCGCTTCACTGGCGTCGTCAGCACCCTCCCCGCTCAATCCGCGTCGCTCCCACTCACCCCAGAGCACGTCGTCGGTCTCTGTTCCGCTATACATGCTGAGCCGGCCTATGCCTACGCTCACCTGCAGTGAAAAGCCTACACAGTCTCGAGAGCGCTCCGTCGCTTCACTGGCGTCGTCAGCACCCTCCCCGCTCAATCCACATCGCTGGCACGTCGGTTGACTGGCGTCGTCAGCACCCTCCCCGCTCAATCCGCGTCGCTGGCACTGCGCTGAGGCGCCCCACTCACCCCAGAGCTCTGGCGTCGTCAGCACCCTCCCCGCTCAATCCACACGTCGCTTCACTGGCACTGCGCTGAGGCGCCCCACTCACCCCAGAGCTCTGGCGTCGTCAGCACCCTCCCCGCTCAATCCACACGTCGCTTCACTGGCGTCGTCAGCACCCTCCCCGCTCAATCCGCGTCGCTGGCACTGCGCTGAGGCGCCCCACTCACCCCAGAGCTCTGCGCCCCCTCTACCCCCTGGCCAGCCCCGCAGTTGCAGACTCTGACGTCGTCAGCACCCTCCCCGCTCAATCCAAACATTAGCTTTACAAACATTACAAACATTAACATTCGACGTGAGACGAAACACTGCAGACGACGTACCGTGTGGAGCTCGAGGCGGAATGGCAGACAGGCGTGGAGCAGCAACCGCGTGGAACACGTCGAACGTAGGTGACATTGACGTGGAAACGAAGCGTGGGAACTAAGCGTGAACATCACGCTTGCAGGAGGGGGGATAATTTTGAAATAGGCCCCCCTCGTTTGGCCACGTGGAGGGAGGGCCAGTCTCCCTTAATCTTGTATAGAATTTATATCCACATATATAAATCAATCTCTCTCTCTCTCTCTCTCTCTCTCTCTCTCTCTCTCTCTCTCACAACAATGATATCTGAGAGACAAAAAGAACCATACTTATCATTCGAGTACTTAGAGCCCAAAGTTACAAAAAGAAAATACTGTCATAAGCATTACAAAAGGATCATAACATCAACTTCCAATCGGTGAACCAAATGAATAATTACATTCCACGTGTTTGCAATCTATAACTCATTTTGGTAATCATTATCATTAGAGTACTTAGAGCCCAAACTTTCAAAAAGATAATAGTGTCATAAGCATTACAAAAGGATCATAAGATCAACTCCTAATTGGTGAACCAATTGAGTAATTACATTCCACGTGTTTGCAATCTACGACTCATTTGGGTAAGTAAAGCCCCAAACCTATTCAATGTTACTTTAAGGCTTGATACTTCCATTCCAAGCCTATCAACATGGGCACTTAACTTGTCTTGTTGCTCTTTTATAGCATCAATTGTCTTTCGACAACCAATATCACAAAGGTGTGCTCCAAAAGCACCACATGTATCCATTATGCGGAGGTAGGTAGCTTCGACAATATCCTTGATCTCGTGATTGCCACTTATAATGGCAGAAACTGATTCTCGAGTTGAACTGCTCTCCCCACTTCCATGATTTCTTATGCACTGACCAAGACCAGCAATCAAGCTCTCCACATTTAACACATGGGAGTTTGTGTCGTTGACCAAATGGAGTATATTCTCTGATGTTACATTTATTGTCTTCTTTCCATTTCGAGTCTTCTTACCATGGTTACGTCGCACCCACTTAGTAGAGGTTTTTAGTTTCCTCCGGCATTGCTTAAAAGCATGCATTATTCGTTGAGTCTTCTCATTATCTTCTCTTACCTCAGATTGTTGAGGTCTTGAATACTCTGCACAATGGCTTCTATCCTGAACGTCCATGGAACACCTCACAATTTCCCCCTCGTTATCCATACTGTACATCATTAAGAAATATATTAATGAAATATTTTTCAAATTTTTTTTAATCTAGAAGAAATTATGGATTATGAAAATAATCGAAACGGTGAATCACAAACTAAATCACACGTACGTAGAATAGATTAAGACCCAACTACGCTCAAGTGAATGAATGGTAAAAAGGTATCCACATGATGTATATGTATATGTACATGTATATGCATATGCATATACATACATATATGGTTGTATATGTATTTGTATATGTATATATATATGTATATGCATATACATACATATATATATGTATATGTATTTGTATATATATCTATATATGTCTGAAGGCGGTTCACCTAATTTTAGCTTTTGGGAAACTCATTGAAAAAGATGGCTGAGAGTGCGGGCCCAAGGTATTCACCTAGGAATATGTAAAATATCATGTGAGTTAAACAAAAGGCGCTTACAATTTCATCGACTCACATAAAGTTTTACATACATCCTCGATTTTTTAAATACAAAGAATGAAGAAAGTTCTAAGCTTAACCGTAGTTTATTACCTTGAAGTTAACAAAATGGGTATATTTAAAACATCAACCTTCAATTCCTAGTTTTAGTTTTACTGGCCCTCCTTGTCGTCTTTTTCTCTACATTATCATCGTCGCTGTCCGCAGCTCTTCTCATCGACCTCCAAGGATCAACAGATTAGGGCTTGGACAACCTAGGGTTTGAATAGGCTAGGATTTTGGTGAGATTAGGTTTTGCCTCAGCTTTAAAGAGTTTTAAACTACTCCTTTAGTGAACTCCCTTACACTTATCGTGAGAACCACTCTCTTTGTCTCAACAACATGCATGTTCCCCATGTAGAGGACACATATTGTTTGAACAACATGTATGTTCCCCATGTAGAGGAGACATACTATGTCAACTTTCATAGATAGATGACGACCCAGCGGTCAAAGGTGCCAATGTTAGGGCCTTTTTATTAACTATATAAAATAAAATAATATCTTTTCAACCGGTGTTCAACCGGTCAAAGGCGTCATGACATTTCCAATGCTATTCTATGTTTTTCTTTGGGGAACCAAAATGCCCTTCAATTCCTAGTTTTAGTTTTACTGGCCCTCCTTGTCGTCTTTTTCTCTACATTATCATCGTCGCTGTCCGCAGCTCTTCTCATCGACCTCCAAGGATCAACAGATTAGGGCTTGGACAACCTAGGGTTTGAATAGGCTAGGATTTTGGTGAGATTAGGTTTTGCCTCAGCTGCTCTCTATCGATAGCATAGGGGTTGCGCACCTCCTTTGCCCACGTGGAAAGAGGTGGGGATGTGGTTAATCTTGTATAGATTTTCATGTCCTCACCATTCCTTATCCGGCCCAAGGCCACATCAATCCGCTGTTCCTTTTTTTGGGGGGGCGGTATGAGTACGTCAAAATTTAAAATTGAGAAGAGCAATTAATTAATGCAAAGAAATACTTTTATACTTGTTTTTAGAGATATATATATTGCGGCTTATTTAATTGATACGTCTTCTAAAGAGAGCCAAAAAGGTCCAGAGGCTCTCTCAGCTGCATGGCTCTAAAGCCAGCTTTGCAATCAGCACGTGGGTGTTCCCCATGTAGAGGACACATACTGTGCCAACTTTCATAAAAAAATCTGTTCTTGAAGGCGTGCATGTCAATAATTCGAGCATAAGAGGTATGAGGGGCAATGCAATGCAGAAGGGATTTGGTCCCATGGGCTTCTCAGGTATCACAACAAAAACCAAGACAGTGATCGATCATTTCCTTCTGCCATGGCGAAGGGGCTGCCGTTGGCCACACCGTTGACATCAAGCCGTTCATGTGAATAGCCTCCTCTCCCATCCATGAATGCATCGAGTTCAAGGTATAGATAAATATATATAATACATTTTGTTTGAAATCTTTAGGTAGTCCTCTATATATATATATATTCTATATAAATAAATCTTTTATTTAAAACAAAACAATCCAAATCTTTATCAAACATTAATCAAAAGTCATCAATCTTCGACTTTTTAGGAAGGTTTTGAATTGATGTTTATATTAGGTTGAATCATTAATTATAAAACAATTCATTACAACACTCATGTATACAATTGCATCGAGTTCAAGGTAACAGCGCAGTACCAGTTCTGGTTTGCACTTGGAGGAGGCAAAGGCGGTCGAGGAGCTCGAGGAGGCGAAGGCACGACCACGTGGAGCTCAAAGCTAGCAGACTGAGGTGCCTGGCATACATAGAATAACCAAAATTTTTAAAAATTTGAAGGCTAGCCAAAATGCAACCACTTTTTCTCAATCATTTTTTAATTAAAAAACCCGAATTATTCTACACTTTCTCTCTCTCTCTCTCTCTCTCTCTCTCTCTCTCTCTCTCTCTCTCTCTCTCTATATATATATATATATATATATATATATAACAAAACAAATCATTTTTTATCTAAAAAGTCCAAAATCATTTTACAAAATACACTTTTAGAACTCTTAGGGAATAACCAAAATTTTTAAAAATTTGAAGGCTAGCCAAAATGCAACCACTTTTTCTCAATCATTTTTTAATTAAAAAACCCGAATTATTCTACACTTTCTCTCTCTCTCTCTCTCTCTCTCTCTCTCTCTCTCTCTCTCTCTCTCTCTCTCTCTCTATATATATATATATATATATATAACAAAACAAATCATTTTTTATCTAAAAAGTCCAAAATCATTTTACAAAATACACTTTTAGAACTCTTAGGGAACTAATTTAAAAAGATGGATGAAAATAAGTCTGAGGTGGGGTTCTCCTTAATCCTGTATAGATAGATGACGACCCAGCGGTCAAAGGTGCCAATGTTAGGGCCTTTTTATTAACTATATAAAATAAAATAATATCTTTTCAACCGGTGTTCAACCGGTCACGTGGAAAGAGGTGGGGATGTGGTTAATCTTGTATAGATTTTCATGTCCTCACCATTCCTTATCCGGCCCAAGGCCACATCAATCCGCTGTTCCTTTTTTTTGGGGGGGGGGGGTATGAGTACGTCAAAATTTAAAATTGAGAAGAGTAATTAATTAATGCAAAGAAATACTTTTATACTTGTTTTTAGAGATATATATATTGCAGCTTATTTAATTGATACGTCTTCTAAAGAGAGCCAAAAAGGTCCAGAGGCTCTCCCAGCTGCATGGCTCTAAAGCCAGCTTTGCAATCAGCACGTGGGTGTGGTGGGTGGGGCGCTCTCCCTTTAATTGATACGTCTTCTGAAGAGAGCCAAAAAGGTCATGCCCAGAGCTCGTGGGTGTGGTGGGTATCCATCGCGGAGGGGGGCTCTCCCCGGAGCTGCACGGCTATAGTCCTATTCGCATGGTATCCATCGCGGGGGGCTCTCCGAACAATCCAAATCTTTTTTATTTAAATCTTATACACACACACACACACACACACACACACACACATGTGTATATGAAATACTTTTATACTTGTTTTTAGAAATATATATATTGCGGCTTATTTAATTGATACGTCTTCTGAAGAGAGCCAAAAAGGTCCAGAGGCTCTCCCAGCTGCATGGCTCTAAAGCCAGCTTTGCAATCAGCACGTGGGTGTGGTGGGTGGGGCGCTCTCCATTTAATTGATACGTCTTCTGAAGAGAGCCAAGAAGGTCATGCCCAGAGCTCGTGGGTGTGGTGGGTATCCATCGCGGAGGGGGGCTCTCCCCGGAGCTGCACGGCTATAGTCCTATTCGCGTGGTATCCATCGCGGGGGGCTCTCCGAACAATCCAAATCTTATACACACACACACACACACACACACACACACACACATGTGTATATGAAATACTTTTATACTTGTTTTTAGAAATATATATATTGCGGCTTATTTAATTGATACGTCTTCTGAAGAGAGCCAAAAAGGTCCAGAGGCTCTCCCAGCTGCATGGCTCTAAAGCCAGCTTTGCAATCAGCACGTGGGTGTGGTGGGTGGGGCGCTCTCCATTTAATTGATACGTCTTCTGAAGAGAGCCAAGAAGGTCATGCCCAGAGCTCGTGGGTGTGGTGGGTATCCATCGCGGAGGGGGGCTCTCCCCGGAGCTGCACGGCTATAGTCCTATTCGCGTGGTATCCATCGCGGGGGGCTCTCCGAACAATCCAAATCTTTTTTATTTAAATCTTATACACACACACACACACACACACACACACACACATGTGTATATGAAATACTTTTATACTTGTTTTTAGAAATATATATATTGCGGCTTATTTAATTGATACGTCTTCTGAAGAGAGCCAAAAAGGTCCAGAGGCTCTCCCAGCTGCATGGCTCTAAAGCCAGCTTTGCAATCAGCACGTGGGTGTGGTGGGTGGGGCGCTCTCCATTTAATTGATACGTCTTCTGAAGAGAGCCAAGAAGGTCATGCCAAG
>NC_141088.1:5570178-5815178 GCF_041138505.1 Cibotium barometz | reverse complement strand
TTGGAGCCAAATGGTGCTAGTCTTTGACAGCACTAGTGAGAGTGAAGATCATCCCAGCATGGGACGAGTTACTTCTAACCTCGAGACAAGAGAACTAGAGGCTTAGTGTATGGACAGAAATCTGTCCAGGAGCAAGACCCTGCCTCTCTTACCCATTCACAGAGAAGCCTTGCTTTGAGGCTCCAAAACTTTATCCTTGGAAATGCACAGTCAGACGAGCCACATCCCAGGGAGAGAGGTATGGAAAACAAATAGGAAAGAGAGCCCATGCCGCTTCTAGACCCTAGAGTGGAAATAGGGCAAAGTGAGAGTCATCAAACCCAGACAGTTTGGAGGGCAAAGTGAGAGTCATCAAACCCAGACAGTTTGGAGGGCCATGCCTACCTCATCATCAGGGGTAGCCGATTCGTACCAAGCCCAAAGACAAATACTAAACCTAGGGTCAGAATTAGCTCTCCAAGGGCCCAAAACGTCGTATATCAGAGAGAGGGCCTACTGAGCCCTGTCATATCAGCCTGGGCCACCAGTATACCAACATGGGGCCACATGAGGCACAACCCAATCCTCCCTTGAGACATGGTCTACTATCCACTCGATCCAACTCCTCCACCCATTGTTCCCCAACTAGCACCCACATTAGCCATGGCAGGGCTAACCCCATAAATGTTAAGGATATCCATGGAAATAGGGAGGGGGTGGTTGTTTACATCACGCTCTCAACACTAGCTCGACGAGTACAAGGACCCAGACAAGATCGGAACAAACCCACTAACATCTCGAAACTAATCACTAAGTTCGATGGGATTGGAGACCCCGTACCGCATTTAGAGATGTTTAACTAGATTTGCGAAGCCTTCAGCCATGTGGATGAACAAGTCAAAATGAGTGCCTTTGGCCTCACCCTAGATGTCAAGGCTAGCCAATGGTTTAGGTCCTTGAAAACAGAAGATAAGGCCACCTTTCGAAGCCTTGAAAGACACCTTCAAGGTTGGATATTCTTGTTAAGGAACCAAATCGAGTCATGTTAAATAGTTACATAATGTCAAACAAAAGGATGGATCCGAGATTACATCAACAGGGTCAGATATCTCCACTCCCATTGTAGTGTCTGAGACAAGTTCTCTGATGAAAGGCTAATTGGGAGATTTCTGGAAGGCCTAGAGAATGTACCCCTACACAACTCTTTGTATTCCTTGGCCTATACCTCCTTCGAGCAATGTTGTAGGAGTGCTATGATCGTCAAGAACAACTTCAAGGGAACACATTCCAGAGAACTCCACGAGGGTACATCTAAAGCCTCGTTCAAGACCACCAGCACCAGATATGAAGGAAAGAGCAAGGATGCCACCTATGGACAATAGGTCGAGCAATTGGCTGCTGCATTAATGCAGATGACTTAGCATTGGAGAACCGGTGGGTCAACCCCATCTCTACCCTGAGAGGGAGCTAGTATGATGTCCGATTTGTTGAGCTAGCCATACTAGCATGGAGTGTCCACATCTGCGATCCCGTCCCACCCTCTATTACACATATTGCCAAAGATTGGGTAATCATGAAATCACAAACTGCTATCAGCAAAGGGCTGTTCAAGCCCGAGCCTTCAAGCCTAGCAAACCCAAGGCAACTACTGGCCTTGCCAGCACCCGGCGCTTCACAACATACCTCAACCAGGCCAAGAAGTGGCCTAAAGAGGAATCCTTAGGATACCGGAAATGCCCTTACCACCCTAGTACTCCCGCCTCAACCCCCATTACTATGAGTCACACCTGTTCGTCAGCTAACCCTGACGAAAATTTTTGAAGAAGGGGACGAGGGGGAAGTTCCTGAAGGTCCCACCCACCTACAAGCTGCTGGAGCCAAACAGCCCACCCTCCCAAATTCTAAGCCACTACATGATGGAGGGCGACCAAATGTTCCTAGTATACTTAGCCGCCCCAATTCCATGGGATCGGGACATGAATACTATGGCTAAACGACCACCATGCAATGTTACCATTGTGCAGGACCTCATCGAGTAGCTGAGTGTCCAATCAAAAAAGGATGGCAAGTACCTCTGTAGACACTTCCACATTAATCCCTTTATGTGTGGGGTGTGGGATAGACCGCATGTATAAGGATTGTCCGCGCAGAGACCAAGGACAACAAGAAAAGCTCGTGAAGTTAATCCCAACACCAACATTAACTTGCTGAGTGTAAGAGACGGCTTCATCCATACAGTCCCTCTCAACGCCGTGACCAGATTACAGAACAGACAGAGGGCCACAACTCACATTGCAGCAGAGGCATCAACCTCGCAAAACCAGGAACAAATAAGGGTTTTATCTTCAAATAATGTCCCAGAACAAGCACGAGCAACTAGACGCTCGAGAAAGAAAACCATGAAAATAGGCAAAGGGGATAGCTGGGTAGCTATTAAAAGTGGTTTGGAAGATGGCATGACCACCCATGTATCAACCTCTTCGTCAGAATAGAAATATCTGCTACCTTTAGCCACCTGAGCTAGGGAACCAATTGACACTAACTAGCTCCCTAAAAAGCTAGCCGAATACCCTAATCCCGTTAAGGAAAAGGAAAGGCTCTTAGTAGCCCAAGAATCGGTCAAGGATTGCCAAGCTCAGATAGAAGATGAGCCTCCCAACTGCTTACCTAGAGTCATGCCCATCAGTCTCCAACATGCGACCTATTGAAGAGGCTCAGGTATATAATAGAGAACTCCTAGAGCAGTTGCCTCCTCATAGGCCAACACAAGCAGCATCACCCACTGTGAGACAGCTAGCCTCCACCAGGAAAACCGGGTAGTTGAATATCTTAAAAACTTGGGGGTTGACCATCTTAAAAGAACAGAGATAGAGGGCCCCATCCAAATACCTTATACAAATAAGAGCTTGAGAGCAAGCCAAGGTGACCTTCCTCAAGGAACAACCTCTTCTCCTAGAGACGTTGCAAGTCTCTCTTCCTTCCTCTCTTCTCAGATCCAGATCCCCATTGGCACCTTGCTTCAAGGTTGTCCAAGCTTATGGAAGGATCTCAAACAAGGATTGGATGGAGGGACACCTCGAGGTAGGCATACAGGAATCCGTTGAGCTAGACAACTCTAATAAGATAGAGGAATACGAACTCATTGAACCCCACGAGATCACTAGCACCCTCACAATTTGAGTCAATAAACTCGGACAATATTTTGAAGGCAATGAGCTCAATGTTGCATTGCCTAACCTTCGACGGCCTCTAGGTCACTACAATCCTGGATGGGGGGCAGGAGTGAGCATTGTTACCAAACAATGCCGGGAAAAATGGGGAGCACCCACCATGGATGACATGACATTACTGGTAAAACTCGCTGATGGAATCACCGCTAGACCCATTGGTCTATCAAATAATTTAAAAATAAAGATCCTTGGAACCACCTTCCACCACACCTTTGTCTCGTGATGAAGTTCGGCCAATCAGCCAGTTTCATACGACTGCATCCTTGGACGACCCTTCTTGAGGAAAACTAAAATGTTCCACGACTGAGATATTGACCATATCTACATTCGAAGGAAAGATCAAATAGTTAAGATCAACCTACGCACGTGGAAGGTATACCCCATGAGCGGCCAACCTTTCACAGAGGACTCAGTAACAACTACCAGATCCCCTGCAATCCACCTGTGTTAAATGTGACATAAAATAATAGATGATGAAAAGGATAGCGAGGAATGTGCACCTCTTCCGAAGGCCAGAAGACTTTGAGAATTGGATGCATATCCTTGCTACCTTGAACATACTTCAAAGGCGCACGGGAACCAGATTTAAGACAGTTGATGGGAAGAAGATCACATCTCTCTACATGCTTAGCACTACATACCTGTCTAATGGATGAACCTGAACATGCCAATAAAGCGAACCCATTATGGGAAACATGCTCACATAGAACTCGCAAACATGATGGATTCCCTGGGCTATGTTTTCCCTACCGATTCAGACACCCACTAGCTAAAATATGTAGGGGCAGTTGAAGCACATGAACACTTCAACTAAATATGGTAAAAGAAGCTCACAAATAACTCCCTCTTGGTCCACATGACCACCCCCAAGCCAATGGAACCCATTGATCCCAAACTCAAACACCAAAAGCTTTATCGCTCAGCACGCAAAACACGCAATAAGAAGTTAGAGCTAGCAGAAAAAGATGCCAAAAAATTGATAGAAGAGGAAAGCGTTAGGGCAGAAGAGACTAAACAAGTGCTCAAACACTTCAAAACCTTCTAGATTGCCGACAAATTTGTGCAATATGACTCGGCTCAAAGGTCCCATAACGAACAACCAAGAACCTCATATGATGGTCCAACCAAGGTGAAGGAAATTAACCTGGCAAGCCCGGGGGCAAACACCTGAGGCCAATATACATGAGGGATGACCTCTCTACCGAGGAAGAATTCCAAGATTGCTTCACCTAGAAGTACATGGATATGAAGGGTGTACCTCCCGAAGTAGTCAAACACACCATTCCTATGGTCGATGGAGTGAGACTGGCTAAGCAAAGGGCTTACCCTATGAATCCAAAGTACTCTAAGATGGTATGAGAAGAGCTAGATCGACTTATAGATACCGGATTCATCTACAAAATAGAGCACACAGAGTGGGTATCACCCAAAGTGATAGTACCCAACAAGAATGGGAAGGTACGAGTGTGCGTGGACCTCAAAAATGTCAATGCTGCCACTATACGGGATCACTATCCCTTACCCTTCACGGAGCACATGCTTGAACGAGTTGCAAGAAAGGAAGCCTACAGCTTCTTGGATGGATTCTCTGGCTACAATCAGGTATTGATCGACCCCGACGATTAACACAAAACAACCTTTGCTATATAATGGAGAACTTACGCATATCGCGTCATGCCTTTTGGGCTGACCAATGCCCCTGAAACCTTTTAGGCGACGACTAATGTGCATGGCCTACAAGGAATATCTTTGAAAATTCCTTGAGGTCTTTATGGATGACCTCTGTGTCAACTCCACGTGGAAAGCTCACCTTGAATGTTTACGGAAGCTGCTAGAAAGGTGCAAGTTATACCGCATTTCATTGAACCCACTCAAATGCCAGTTTTGGGTTAGGCATGGAGTTATCCTAGGACAAGGAATCTCCATTGATGATAGCAAGGTGCGGCTCATCCTTGAGCTGCCCCCACCAACCAATTTTAAGGGAGTCCAACGCTTCCTGGGACATGTTGGCTATTATAGGCATTTCATTTTTATGTATGCCAATATAGCTGGACCCCTTTACGGACTCTAGATCCTCTTTGACTGGACAGAGGAATGCCAACAGGCTTATACCGCCCTCAAGAAAGCCTTGGCAACAACTGCTCCTATTCTGAGGTCCCCCAACTGGGACATTATCTTTCATGTCCACATCAACGCCTCCACCTTTGCTGTGTTGGGTGTGTGCTGGCCCAACGCGGTGAACATAAGATAGAATTCCCCACCCATCAGCTTTGCCACCGCCGGGAGAGGAGGTAGCACATCAGCTTTGCCACCGGGGAGAGGAGGTAGCACACTTTCTAGCCAATGGCTTACTAGTTGACCCCCTTCTCAACAAGGACCGTACACAACGTCTCATTAAACAAGCAGCCCCCTACCAAGGCCAACTCTACAGGCATGAGAAAGACAAGATTATCAGATGTTGTGTCTGTGAGGATGAATATATCCCTTTGCCTGTGCTAGGGGCACTTCATATAGTAGCAGCAGATATCACTACACGCAAAGTCCTCACTTTGCATGTGTTGGTGGGCATTTCATGGCAGACGGGTTATGGTGGCCCACATTAATGGCTGATATACAGCGGAATATGTCAAGCGGTGCAATGAATGCCAACGAGCGGCAATTCCCCACTTTAAGGAGAGCATGCCCTTGAACCTTATTGTGTCCTTACAATCATTCGAAAAGTGGGGCATCAATTTCATTGGGTCTATTAGTCCTGCGCGACTAGATTCACTTAAGCCCGATATATTATTGTTGCTGCCATAGGTAATCCAAAATTGAGATATTTTTGGATATAAAAATCCTCGTAGAGTCTAAAATGATTTCCCCTGAAACAAAAATTCAAAAAGAACTTTCCAATGTGCATTTGGAATTAATTGAAAATGTGTATAAAAAAGGACCTTAACCTAAGGGTCAAGATTTTTTGAAAATTTTGGATTATGGTCCAATTAAGGTTCCTATGAGCCAATAAGATTAATCCAAGTACTTGGATGAGATAAATCCAAAGAATAAAAGAAAATACCCAAAAATGAGTAAATGCTCACATAAGATGAAGAGTTGACTAAGTACAAGGTTTATTAGTTAAAAACTATGAGATATTACTAAAAAAATGAGATATTTTGGAGGAACGATGAATTTTTTACACCTTGGTAAGGTGCATATATCACACATGTGTATGAGTTTTTAATTCAAAGAAATTATGATATTTTTATCTCTCCTCTCTCCTGGATCAAACCAAATCAAAAAGGGAGGTAAACTATTTCGGATCTTGTCCAAATTTAGCCAAACTGAAGCTGGAAAATTCTAGAACTTAGTTGAACTCAGTTAGTGGCCTCCCTCACTTATAAATAGACCTTCATTATTTTGTATTCTCATCTTTGAGCTATACCATGCCAGTATTACATTAAAATACTCATATTTTCTATTATCCCTTAAAAATCCTTTACTTTCGGAGAGAGTGGAGCTTCTCTCTCTCTTCAACCATCCTTGGAGCTTTCCTCTCAACACACTAACCAATTGATTAGTTGGGGGCTTTCCTCTCTTCAACCATCCTTGGAGCTTTCCTCTCAACACACTAACCAATTGATTGGTTGGGGGCTTCTTCTAAGATAGAGAAGCAAGCAAAAACAAGAGGTAAAGTGTAATTTTATGGTTTTTCTCTTCTATTCTTTATGTTTTCACTTCTCAACCCCTCTCAAGCTTGAGAAGTTTCTAATTAAGTGTTTATAATGTAAATCAAGCTTTTCTTAAGAGTTGTAATGGGAATTTCAGTTATGCAGGTTTTTTAATTTGTCATCCCTTAGGTTTATCTACTGGGTGAAGTGTTATCAGCAACAATCTATCAGCACAATCTATCAGCACAATCCACTAATCTCATAGTGATTTGCTGAAGTCATTATCGCCATTCTAGTTATATTAACATCATTACTGGGATTCGTCCCATGCATCCTCATCGTCATTTTGTTCAACTTATCTTCTTTCAACTAGAATTCAGGAATCATCATCTTTCAATCAAAATCCAAATCAACTCATCAATTCTCAACCAGAATTCTAAAATCATATCAACCATCATTCGAATTCATCATCTGGATAGCATTTTTGCTTATAATGTCAAGGTCTTATATTTACTCGTATATACTGCCTTTAAGGAGCTGCAGTTATACCCTCGGTATATACGGGTAGTCACCGTCCTTGGAACTATAAGGTAAATACCATCATGTCTAGGCCTCAAGCAAGTTAGGGATTCCAATTGCGGTACTTCCATCTGAAGACCCAATTACCTATTTATGAATCTTCATTCTGAATATCAATTTGTATGAATTTCATCACACAATTACAACCTTTACTGCTACTTCATAAATTTTGACATTTCTAGCTTCTGGGTTGATCTACTTTAGCCAATTCACTCTGATACTAGGCTGAAAGATCCCTACCCCCTCTGCGCAACGAATTCGGGGGTGCTAGCAAGTGGAAGTAGCACTTCTTGCGTAGGGCAGAGCCTCTCACTCGGGGCCTCGCCCATAGATATCCAGACAAGAGACTAATCCCTCGGTTCTTCCAAAATCGAACCTGGAAAAACTTCCCTCGCCCAGAAAGCATGGGCGATTCCCCCTGGATATTTTTATTCTAATGTAATCAAGAGCCTTAACTAACCAAACTGATTCGACCGAACCCGTAAGTCACATGGTCAGATCAAGGAAAAGACTGCACTTGGATCATAGAGACCAATGCTTTTTTCCTCATTAAGAGGCACAGCCGTTAATTCTTTTCCATAGAACAAGAACTATCCGGGATTTACTTCATCTATCGTACCATAACAGAATTGAGTCTCATTTTAGGGATCCATCAGTCCAGCCTAACCCCATCGATTCCCATGGGTTAGCCAACCGCCCAACCACTGTAGTGATAAGATCCATTTAAGAAATTGGTTATGTTTTGTCCCGGGTACCAGTGAAAAGAGTTCCCAGGCCCCCTCATGCAAACTTCAAGATAGTCACACCACTTACACACCTAATATGAAATTACCTCTTTCAAAGATTTAGCTATCTTTAAAACAATCTTTTAATGAATGTTACCATATTATAGTAGTGATGTGTGTGAACACACTTAGGACCGCCGGGGCACTTTTTCCCTCACTAGGAGGTTTTTTCCCCCGTGCATTGTATATACGCCCATTATCTTCTAGGGCTTGTTATCTTTCATTTTTGGCACTCATAATACACTACTGTGTTGTGCTCAAGCTTCCTCATCTTCTTGAAGTTGTGTGTGCATTCCTGCAACCCTAATTCCAACAATTGGTATCAGAGCAGGCTTCCTCCTCCCGGGCAGCATCACCGGCACCTGCCGCTTCATCTCCTCCGATTGCGACGAGGTTTCACGAGCGTCTGCAGGTTAGTATATGCCGTGGGAGAACCCGTAGGGCTTGGTCGTTTCAGAATTTTGATCTGAAGTCATTTCGCCCTCCGTTTTTGCATTCCAAGTACTGCGCAGGCAAAATCGTCCTACTGTGCAGATTTTCTGTCAAGATTAAAATCTGCAGGATAGGTGCCCATTCGTCTGTTTTGGGCCGTGCTACATAGCACAGGTCGATTTTACACAGGTTTACCTCTTACAGACAGCATTTACATCTAGTAGTACAGTCATTGGCCATGGCTGACAACAATGATGTATTCCGCATGTTGGCTGCTGAGGATAAGTTGGATGGCTCCAACTATCCATTGTGGGCATATATGATGCGACATGTATTGGTAGCAAAGGGGTTATGGAACATTGTGCAGGGTATTGATGCACGTCCTATTGTGGCTGGGAATGCTGCAAACACATCAGAAACAGGTACTGTTGATGATGGTGCAGGCACAAGTGCTGTAGCAGCTGTTCGAGAACCACCACTTTCAGCAGAGCAGATTCGTTGGGATGGTAGAGATGCGCAGGCTCATGCCTTGATTGCGCTGTCTGTCAAACGTACCATTATCCCACATATTCGCTCCTGCAGGACTTCTAAGGATGCTTGGGATGTACTTGCCACATTGTATCAGGCAAGAAATGAGGCTCGTGTTGCTTACCTCCGAAAACAGTTGGAGAGTGAGCATATGAACGAAGGTGATTCTATGGATAGCTTTTTGACAAAGATCAAGGATTTCAAAGAGCAGCTCATTTCTGCAGATGAAATCCTGTCAGACAGTTCACTTGTGCAGACTGTTTTGAATGGTCTACCAGATTCTTATCAGGGTTTTGCTTCCACTCTTCGCTTGATGATGAAAGGCAATCCCAATGCCTTATCATTTGAGGAGTTAGTTTCTGTTTTGCTGCAAGAAGACCAGTCAAGGCAAAACAGGAATATTATGCGTGTCGCAGATCAAGCTTTCGTTGCTAGTCAGAGAAGCGGGAAAGGTAAAGCTGGCTTTTCTTCTAGTAAGCAGAAATCTGCAAATGCTGCGCAACCAAAGAAGGAAGACAAAGATGAGAAGAAGGGTGACAAACAGAAGACATTTTGCAAGTACTGTAAGGGAAATGATCATGTCATCAAAGCGTGTCCTAAGCTGGCTGCGAAAGAGGCTAAGAAGAAAGAGGCTGGTATGGCTGTTGCAGATGCCTCTCCTTCTAACAATGAATCTGCTAATGTTGTGCTAGATACAGAATGGGCATTCAATGCGCAGTGCAGTTATGACCCATCTTTGCATGACACATGTATGTCTGCAGTAGATTCAGATGTATGGTACTTTGACAGTGGTGCCACTAAGCATATCACCTCGCAGCGCAGTTTATTCACTTTCCTTGAGTCTGCTCCCACAGGGAATACTGTCACTTGTGCCAATAACTCCTCTTATCCCGTTAAAGGAGTTGGACAGATTGTGCTGAATGTTGCAAATGGCAACACCTTTACACTTTTTGATGCATTGTATGTGCCAGGGATCAAAAAGAATCTGCTGTCAGTCTCCGCATTTGCCAAAACAGGTTTGGTTGTAAAATTTGTGGATGACAGATGTACTGTTCATGATCTCTCTTGTGGTGACATCATTGTAGCATCTGGTTCACTATGTCGAGGGCTGTATAAGCTCAATATGGATGGCAAATGTGTAGAGGATTCAGCATGTGCTATTATGGATACGCAGGCTATTTCAGATGCAAAACTGTGGCATGCACGTTTTGGTCATCTGAATTTTGCAAGTTTGCTGCGCCTGCAGAAATCTGAAATGGTGTCTTCTTTGCCTAAGCTTGAGGCACCTGTCAAGCATGTTTGTGAGGGCTGCATATTGGGTAAAATGCAGCGTGCTTCCTTTCCCAAAGATGGATCAGTGAGAGCTGAACGCAGATTGCAGCTTGTTCACAGTGATGTTTGTGGTCCCATGCAAACTCCATCATTTGGAAACTACCTTTACTTCGTGACTTTCATTGATGATTTTACCAGGCATGCATGGGTATATCCTTTGAAGGCAAAGTCCGAAGTGTTTTTGTGCTTCAAACAGTTTTTGGTTATGGCTGAAAATGTGTCAGAAAGTAAGATGGGCACCCTCCGTTCAGATCGAGGGGGGGAGTATATGTCTTCAGAATTTAATGCATTTCTGGCTGAGCGTGGGATAAAACACCAATGTACAGTGCCGTATACACCACAGCAAAATGGTGTGGCTGAGAGAAAAAACAGGTCTCTCATGGAAATGGCAAGATGTATGGTTAAGAGTCAAAGTCTACCACATGGTTTTTGGCTTGAGGCTGTCATGTGTGCCACTTATGTACTAAACAGGTGTCCCACCAAAGCATTACAGGTTGTCACTCCATATGAGGCTTGGCATGGCCGCAAGCCATCTGTTGGCCATTTACGTGTTTTTGGTTGCCTGGCATATGCATTAGTGCCTGTGCAACATCGCAGAAAATTGGATGACAAAGCTGTCAAATGTATTTTTGTTGGATATAGTGCTGAGAGCAAAGGCTATCGTTTGTATCATCCACAGACAAAGCGCATTTTGGTTAGCCGTGATGTTGTATTTGTGGAAGATGCAGTTCAGCCCTTGGTTTCATGTACTAAGGAGACAGATATCAGCTCACGTGATGTATATGATACATTGTTGCCTCTTTTCAGTGGTGCACAGTCAAGTGCAATACCTCATGAGGCAGTTTTTCAGCCTATGCAGGTTTTAAATGATGGCACAGATCAGCCTATATCTGATGCAGATGTGCATGATGCACTTGAGGATGAGAGACAAGAGATTGAGGGCTCTAGGAATATGCCTAGATGGCTGGTGCAGACTTTGCGTGATAGCAAGTTGGATGCCCCTTTGTCTAGTCGCACTCGTTCTGGCTCTCATGGTGCCTCTTATGCGTCAGATTGTTATGCATTGGCTGTTTCTAGTATGTGCGATGAAAGTGAGCCTGTTTCATTTGATGAGGCACAAAGTTCAGAAAATTGGATGGCTGCTATGCAAGCAGAATACGATGCTATTATGAAGAATGGTACATGGTCTTTATGTGACTTGCCCCCTGGCAAGAAGGCCATTGGCACTAAGTGGGTATACAAATTGAAGCGTAAGCCTGATGGCACAGTGGATCGCCATAAGGCTAGGCTTGTTGCAAAAGGTTATGCTCAAGAGAAGGGCATTGATTTTGATGAGACTTTTGCTCCCACATGTCGTATGACCACTGTTCGTAGCATCTGTGCATTAGCAGCTCATAATGGTTGGAATGTACATCAGCTGGACATAAAGACTGCGTTCTTAAATGGAGATTTGCATGAGGAGGTGTATGTATCGCAGCCTCGTGGTTTTGTTCAAAGAGGGCAGGAAAACAAAGTGTGCAGGTTAAAAAAGGCTTTATATGGTTTAAAGCAAGCTCCACGAGCTTGGTATGAAAAAATACATGCATATTTGACTGCACATGGGTTTCAGAATAGTCCAACAGAAAGCACTTTGTATGTTAAACGTGTGGATGGTGTACATCTAATCATTGCTCTCTATGTCGATGACATGCTGCTCACAGGACCAAATGAGAGTCATATTGCTGATTTTAAGGCTGATTTGAATGCCTCTTTTGAGATGTCAGATTTGGGGCATTTGCATCATTATTTGGGGATACAATTTAAGCAGTGTGATGGAGGTATTGCTTTGTGTCAGACAAAGTATATTGAAACATTGTTGCGGAGATTTGGCCTTGAAGACTGCAAGCCTATTGCTACTCCAATGGAGACAGGTTTGAAGTTGAGTCTTCATGATGCTGGAGATCACTTTGATGTCACACTCTATCAGACAGCTGTTGGTTGCCTCATTTATGTATGCATTACGAGGCCAGACATTCAGTTTGCAGTCTTACAGGTGAGCAGATTTATGCATAGCCCAGGCATTAAGCATTGGCAGGCAGTGAAGCGTATCTTTCGCTATTTGAGTGGTACTCGGCATCTTGGGTTGTTTTATCCCAAGGGGGGATCATTGCCGCCAGATTTACATGTTTTTTCAGATTCTGACTGGGCTGGTTGTTATGACACACGCGTGTCCACGAGTGGTTTTTGCTTCATGCTTGGAAGCTCATGCATATCATGGTTGAGCAAGAAGCAGCCTACTGTGGCCACTTCTAGTTGTGAAGCTGAGTACAGGGCAGCTTTCACAGCTACGGTTGAGTGTGTGTGGCTCAGACGCCTTATGGCTGATTTGGGTGTTGGGCAGCCATCTGCCACCACCATCTTCACTGACAGTCAGAGCGCATTGGCAGTTGCGCGGAACCCAGTGTTCCATGCTCGTACGAAGCACATTGAGGTGCACTACCATTATGTCAGGGAGAGACTCTCTGCAGGAGAGATCAGTTTGGCTTATGTGCCAACACAGGATAACCTTGCAGACCTTTTCACAAAGGCTCTGCCTCGTGAGAAGTTCGAAGCTTTTCGCAAAGCTTTGGGCTTACTCCCTTTTGTGGATTCGTCCACATAGCTAGACACTTCCCTATACATGAGTGCTAGCTCTTGTTCACCGCATCACTCCAGGGGGGATTTGTTACCATATTATAGTAGTGATGTGTGTGAACACACTTAGGACCGCCGGGGCACTTTTTCCCTCACTAGGAGGTTTTTTCCCCCGTGCATTGTATATACGCCCATTATCTTCTAGGGCTTGTTATCTTTCATTTTTGGCACTCATAATACACTACTGTGTTGTGCTCAAGCTTCCTCATCTTCTTGAAGTTGTGTGTGCATTCCTGCAACCCTAATTCCAACAATGAAACCATAGTATCACTGATTATAATCCTCCAAAATATCCGGTTGAATTCTCATTTCCAATCATTCCTTCATCGGTGTACCTATGGCATCTCTGGTAACCAGAATGCTCACCACCTATTCACTCAGGGGCCTTTTCAATAATTCGTAGCTCATAGTACCCGAAAATATAATCGCATAAGAAAATCCAGATGGACTCTCCGTTGAAGATCGGCAAGATCAACCAAACAGATCCATATAAAAGAGCCATGGACTCATCCGTTGAGGACCAGCAAGGTCAATACTCCACATCCATGCCCGAGTTCGGAAACCAACTCTAACACCTTGTTCCATTTTCTTCCTCGACGCACGTGTGGGTATCTTCGACGACCCAGAGCCCGAGCACCATATGGTCAGTACCCTCTACGATCTTTCGCAGGTCACCTAGCGCTTCACTCATAGGCCGCTTCCTTGGTCCCTCATCCACCGTACCGGAAGCTCACCATTTAAATCGAACCGAGGTTGGTCAAGACCTCAGCTGACCTTGCTACGTGAGACGTCCTCCATTGACTCTCCGTCAGCTGTTGCAACTTTATCACTTAGGTCTCCATGACCTCATTCACAAAACGGTAAAAATGCTTCCCCAGCATTCTTGACATAAAACAATCATTTAAAAACAGGTCATAAATACAGTTTCTAACGAACTCTCATCTTTTCACATCATTCCACATCAATCCACATTACTTAATCCATGTCTAATCATATGTATTCCCATCGTACTTCATCCATTCTCATCCAATCACATCATATTCCATCTCATCACATCTATCCACATTTATCCTCATCACATCTCATCCATTCACATCTACCCATATCCACATCTCATTACATCACATTCATTCACATTTCATCCATTCATATCTACCCCGATCCACATCACTTTACATCACATCCATTCACGTCACATCTCATCCATTCACATCTATCCCGATTCACATCTCATCCATTCACATCTATCCCGATCCACATCACTTTACATCACATCCATTCACGTCACATCTCATCCATTCACATCTATCCCGATTCACATCACATCACATTACATCCATTCACATCACATCTCATCTATTCACATCTATTCCGATTCACATCTCATCTATTTACATCTATCCCGATTCACATCCCATCACATCCATCCACATCCACATCCACATCCATTTACATCACATCACATCCTTTCACATAACCTCACATCTCATTCTTATCTCATCATTCACATCCACATTCATTTACATCACATTCTTTCACATACACATCCACAACGATTTACTTTACATCTCATCCTTTCATATAACCTCACATCTCATTCTCATCTCATCATTCACATCCACATTCATTTACATCACATTCTTTCACATACACATCAACATCCATTTACTTTACATCTCATCCTTTCACATAACCTCACATCTCATTCTCATTCTCATCATTCACATCCACATTCATTTACATCACATTCTTTCACATACACATCCACATCCATTTACTTTACATCTATTCCTTTCACATAACCTCACATCTCATTCTCATCTCATCATTCACATCCACATTCATTTACATCACATTCTTTCACATACACATACACATCTATTTACTTTACATCTCATCCTTTCACATAACCTCACATCTCATTCTCATCTCATCATTCACATCCACATTCTTTCACATACACATCCACATCCACATCCATTTACTTTACATCTCATCCTTTCACATAACCTCACATCTCATTCTTATCTCATCATTCAAATCCACATTTATTTACATCACATTCTTTCACATACACATACACATCCACATCCATTTACTTTACATCTCATCCTTTCACATAACCTCACATCTCATTCTCATCTCATCATTCACATCCACATTCATTTACATCACACCACATCCTATCACATCCCATTCATATCTTATCACATCCATTCCCATCCTATCACGTCCCATTTACATCTTATCACATCCATTCACATCCTATCGCATCCCATTTACATCTTATTCCCATTTAGTAGCTTTTCCTACGTCGATACCGATAATGGGACTTTTTCTAAATTTCTGCCAATTGCTTGGCCTAGATAAAGGTTCTTTTTTTTAACGGCTATTTTCATATTCTTTCTCAATTTCTCAAATAACTTGTATTCAGTATTCTTCTTTTGAATAAAAGAATTCATGGGATTTACAAAAATCAATTCTACCCATATTTTCTAATATTGCTCAAAATTTGAATTATGCTAAAAATTCCTCTTTTTTCCATTTAATTTCCTGGATCTTAAATATCATGGGAATTCCTCTTTTTACATTGAATTCTAAATGTCATGGTAATTCCTCTTTTATCATCAAATAATTTTATCTAAAATTTCTCTTTTCTTTAATAAAAATATCCATTAATTCAATATGCCAAGAATTCCACTTTTACTATTTAAAAGATTGAATTCCAAATGTCATGAGAATTTCTCTTTTATCATTTAAATATTTCTCATGTATAAAATAAATTTATCTAAAACTTCTATTTAAATTTTAATAAAAATATCCATTAATTCAATATGCCAAGAATTCCACTTTTTCCATTTAAATGATTGAATTCCAAATGTCATGGGAATTCCTCTTTTATCATTTAAATAAAATTACCATAATTTTCTCTTTTCTTAATTATTTAATTATGCATAAATCTTTAAAATTAGTTTTCCATTGAATGTGATGAAAATCATTCTTTCAGCATAGGATGACCAATCCTAGAATATGGTAGGAAGTCCTCTTTTCACGTTATGCATAAGAATGATCTATGTATCAATTTCTTAAAAATTTTGCCATAGCTCCGCTGCTGCTATTATTACTGATAATTTTTAATATTTTTAAAAAGAATAAACTTAGTAATACAATTATGATAGTATAACTATCTTCTAAAATTAAATCCAATTTATGGATTTAAATCATAAGATAATCATAATTTTAGAAGCATAAAAGTATAAAAAGCCCTCCAAACCTCTAGCTTCACAAGCCTAGAGTTTGATTTGTGAATTGAGAATTTATCAATGAGAAGCATCATTTGAATAGAGAATTGGTCATAGGAATGACCATTCTTTTGGGGAGAGAGAGATATATATAAAAATATTCTAAATTAAGCATAAAGATAAACTTTTCTTAATTATTCATTACAACTCTTATGACTGTTTTATGTCTGTTTTATGTCAAAAATGTGGATAGATGTGATGAGATGGAATATGATGTGATTGGATGAGAATGGATGAAGGACGATGGGAATACATATGACTAGACGTGGATTAAGTAATGTGGTGAGATGGAATATGATGTGATTGGATGAAGGACGATGGGAATACATATGATTAGACGTGGATTAAGTAATGTGGATTAATGTGGAACGATGTGAAAAGATGAGAGTTCGTTAGAAACTGTATTTATGACCTGTTTTTAAATGACTGTTTTATATCAAAAATACTGGGGAAGCATTTTGATCATCTTGTGAATGAGGTCGGGAGAGTCAATGGAGGACGTCTCGCGTAGCAAGGTCGGTCGAGGTCTTAACTTGCCTCGGTTTGATTTAAATGGTGAGCTTCTGGTACGGTGGATGAGGGACCAAGGAAGCGGCCTATGAGTGAAGTGCTAGGTGACTTGCGCGAAGGATCCTAGAGGGTGCTGACCATACGGTACTCCGGATTTGGATCGCCGAAGATACCCACGCGTGCATCGAGGAAGAAAATGGAACAAGGTGTTAGAGTTGTTTTCTAAACTCAGGCATGGATCTGGTTGATTGACCTTGCTGGTCCTCAACGGGATGAGTCCATGGCTCTTTTATATGGATATGTTGGTTGATCTTGCCGATCTTCAATGGAGAGTCCATCTGGATTTTCTTATGTGATTATATTGCTGGGTACTATGAGCTAGGAGCTATTGAAAAGGCCCCTGAGTGAACAGGTGGTGAGCATTCTGGTTACCAATGATGCCATAGGTACACCGATGAAGGAATGATTGGAAATTAGAATTCAACCGGATATTTTGGAGGATTATGATAAGTGATACTATGGTTTCATTAAAATATTATTTTAAAGATAGTTGAATCTGTGAGAAAGAGGTAATTTCATATTGGGTGTGTAAGTGGTGTGACTATCTTGAAGTTTGCATGAAGCACCGGCTAGGGGACCTGGGAACTCTTTTCCCTGGTACCCGGGACAAAACATAACCAATTTCTTAAATGGATCTTATCACTATAGTGGTTGGGCGGTTGGCTAATCCATGGGATTGGATGGGGTTAGGTTGGACTGATGGATTCCTAAAATGAGACTCAATTCTGTTATGGTATGAGATAGATGAAGTAAATCCCGGATAGTTCTTGTTCTATGGAAAAGAATCAATGGCTGTGCCTCTCGATGAGGAAAAAAGCATTGGTCTCTATGATCCAAGTGCAAGTCTTTTCCTTGATCTGACCATGTGACTTACGGGTTTGGTCAGATTAGTTCGGTTAGTTACGGCTCTTGACTACGTTAGAACAAAAATATCTTGGAGAAACCGCTCGTGCTTTCTGGGTGGGGGAAGTTTTTCCGCGTTCGATTTTGGAGGAAGAACGGAGGGATTAGTCTCTTGTCTGGATATCCGTGGGGGCGAGGCCCCGAGTGAGAGGCTCTCCCCTGCGTAAGAAGTGCCACTTCCGCTTGCTAGCACCCCCCCTGAATTCGCGCGGAGGGGGCAGGGATCTTTCAGCTGGTATCAGAGCGAATTGGCTAAAGTGGATCAACCTAGAAGCCAGAAATGCCAAAATTTTATGAAGTAGCAGTAAAAGGTTGTAATTGTGTGATGAAATTTCAGAATGAAGATTCATAAATAGGTAATTGGGTCTTCAGATGAAAGTACCGCAATTGTATGGAATCCTTGACTTTCTCGAGGCCTAGACATAATGGTATTTACCTTATAATTCCAATGACCGTGACTACCCATATCTACCGAGGGTACAACTACATATATACCAAGGGTATAACTGCAGCTCTAAATTATAAGCAAAAATGCTATCCAGATGATGAATTCGAATGATGGTTGATATGATTTTAGAATTCTGGTTGAGAATTGATGAGTTGAATTGGATTCTGATTGAAAGATGATGATTCCTGAATTCTAGTTGAAAGAAGATAAGTTGAACAAAACGACGATGAGGATCCAATCACATCATATTCCATCTCATCCATTCTCATCCAATCACATCATAATCCATCTCATCCATTCTCATCCAATCACATCATATTCCTTCTCATCATATCTATCCACATTTATCCTCATCATCACATTTCATCCATTCGCATCTACCCATATCCACATCTCATCACATCACATTCATTCACATTTCATCCATTCATATCTATCCCAATCCACATCACATCACATCCATTCACGTCACACCTCATCCATTCACATCTATCCAGATTCACATCACATCACATTACATCCATTCACATCACATCTCATCCATTCACATCACATCACATTACATCCATTCACATCACATCTCATCTATTCACATCTATCCTAATTCACATCACATCACATCCATTCGTATCACATCACAACCTATCACATCCACATCCACATCCATTTACATCACATCACATCCTTTCACATAACCTCACATCTCATTTTCATCTCAGCATTCACATCCACATTCATTTACATCACATTCTTTCACATACACATCCACATCCATTTACTTTACATCTCATCCTTTCACATAACCTCACATCTCATTCTCATCTCATCATTCACATCCACATTCATTTACATCACATTCTTTCACATACATATCCACATCCATTTACTTTACATCTCATCTTTTCACATAACCTCACATCTCATTCTCATCTCATCGTTCACATCCACATTCATTTACATCACATTCTTTCACATACACATACACATCCACATCCATTTACTTTACACCTCATCCTTTCACATAACCTCACATCTCATTCTCATCTCATCATTCACATCCACATTCATTTACATTACACCACATCCGATCACATCCCATTCATATCTTATCACATCCATTCCCATCCTATCACATCCCGTTTACATCTTATCACATCTATTCCCATCCTATCACATCACGTCTACATCTTATCACATCCATTCACATCCTATCACATACCATTTACATCTTATTCCCATTTAGTAGCTTTTCCTACTTCGATACTGATAATGGGACTTTTTCTAAATTTCTACCAATTGCTTGGCCTAGATAAAGGTTCTTTTTTCTTTAAACGGCTATTTTCATATTCTTTCTCAATTTCTCAAATAACTTATTTTCAATATTCTTCTTTCAAATAAAAGAATTCATGGGATTTACAAAAATCAATTCTACCCATATTTTCCAATAATGCTCAAAATTCTACTTTTGATAAATACTCATAATTTGAATTATGCTAAAAATTCATCTTTTTTCCATTTAATTTCCTAGATCTCAAATATCATGGGAATTCCTCTTTTTACATTGAAATCTAAATTTCATGGTAATTCCTCTTTTATCATCAAATAATTTTTTCTAAGATTCCTCTTTTCTTTAATAAAAATATCCATTAATTCAATATGCAAAGAATTCTACTTTTACTATTTAAATGATTGAATTCCAAATGTCATGAGAATTCCTCTTTTATCATTTAAATATTTTTTATGCATAAAATAAATTTATCTAAAATTCCTCTTTGAATTTTAATAAAAATATCCATTAATTCAATATGCTAAGAATTCCACTTTTCCCACTTAAATGATTGAATTCCAAATGTCATAAGAATTTCTCTTTTATCATTTAAATAAAATTACCATAATTTTCTCTTTTCTTAATTATTTAATTTTGCATAAACCTTAAAAATTAGTTTTTTATTGAATGTGATGAAAATCATTCTTTTAGCATAGGATGACCAATCCTAGAATATGGTAGGAAGTCCTCTTTTCACGTTATTCATAAGAATGAATTATGTATCAATTTCTTAAAACTTTTGCCATAGCTCCGCTGCTATTACTGATAATTTTTAATATTTTTGAAAAGAATAAACTTAGTAATACAATTATGATAGTATAACTATCTTCTAAAATTAAATCCAATTTATGGATTTAAATCATAAGATTATCATAATTCTAGAAGCATAAAAGTATAAAAAGCCTCTAGCTTCACAAGCCTAGAGTTTGGTGTGTGAATTGAGAATTTATCAATGAGAAGCATCATTTGAATAGAGAATTGGTCATAGGAATGACCATTCTTTTGGGGTGAGAGAGATATATATAAAAACATCCTAAATTAAGCATAAAGATAAACTTTTCTTAATTATTCATTACAACTCTTAAGAAAAGCTTGATTTGCATTATAAACACTTAATTAGAAACTTCTCAAGCTTGAGAGGGGTTGAGAAGTCAAAACATAAAGAATAGAAGAGAAAAACCATAAAATTATACTTTACCTCTTGTTTTTGCTTGCTTCTCTATCTTAGAAGAAGCCCCCAACCAATCAATTGGTCAGTGTGTTGAGAGGAAAGCTCCAAGGATGGTTGAAGAGAGAGAGAAGCTCCACTCTCTCCAAAAGTAAAGGATTTTTAAGGGATAATAGAAAATATGAGTATTTTAATGTAATACTGGCATGGTATAGCTCAAAGATGAGAATACAAAAGAATTAGGGTCTATTTATAAGTGAGGGAGGCCACTAATTGAGTCCAACTAAGTTCTAGAATTTTCCAGCTTCAGTTTGGCTGAATTTAGACAAGATTTGGAACAGTTTACCTCCCTTTTTGATTTGGTTTGATCCGAGAGAGAGGAGAGATAAAAATATCACAATTTTTTTGAATTAAAAACTCATCCCCATGTGTGAAATATGCACCTTACCAAGGTGTCAAAAATTCATCATTCCTCCAAAATATCTCATTTTTTTAGTGATATCTTATAGTTTTTAACTAATAAACCTTGTACTTAGTCAACTCTTCATCTTATGTGAGCATTTACTCATTTTTGGGTATTTTATTTTATTCTTTAGATTTATCTCATCCAAACACTTGGATTAATCTTATTGGATCATAGGAACCTTAATTGGACCATAATCCAAAACTTTCAGAAAATCTTGACCCTTAGGCTAAGGTCCTTTATACACATTTTCAATTAGGTCCAATTGGAAAGTTCTTTTTGAATTTTTGTTTCAGGGGAAACCATTTTAGACTCTATGAGGATTTTTATATCCAAAAATATCTCAATTTTGGTTTACCTCTCTCTAGACGTTTTCTCTTTCTAGGCCAAAATAGGGTAAAAACATGATCTTTCTTCTACTTTAGAGAGGGGAATAATTACAAGAACAGAAGGGGAGGTTCTTACACCTTTACACCTCAAAAGCTGGAGGGAGGAATCTTACATCCTATCCCACTTAAAAAACGCGAGATGTCCTCATCTCGCACAGCTGGAGGACAACTCTTTCCCTTATAGTCTGGTCAACCCAACAGAATCCTGGGATAAAGATTCATTCTACAAGAAGAACATATAGAACTCATTATCAGATAACAATTCATTCAGAATATATCATTCATATCCTCAACACAATAATGGTCCATTAGACCGAAAATTCCATCTAAACATTCCTCCATGGGAATTTCAGTTATGCAGGTTTTTTAATTTGTCATCCCTTAGCTTGATCTTTTGGGTCAAGTGTTATCAACAGCAATCTGTCAGCACAATCCACTAATCTCATAGTGTTTTGCTGAAGTCATTATCGCCATTCTAGTTATTAACATCATTACTGGGATTCTTCCCATTCATCCTCATCATTGTTTTGTTCAACTTATCTTCTTTCAACTAGAATTCAGGAATCATCATCTTTCAATCAGAATCCAAATCAACTCATCAATTCTCAACCAGAATTCTAAAATCATATCAATTATCATTTGAATTCATCATCTAGATAGCATTTTTGCTTATAATTTCAAGGTCTTATATTTACTCGTATATACTGACAATAAAGAGCTGCAGTTATACCCTCGGTATATACGGGTAGTCATGGTCCTTGGAATTATAAGGTGAATACCATCATGTCTAGGCCTAAAGCAAGTCAGGGATTCCATACAATTGCGGTACTTCCATCTGAAGACCCAATTACCTATTTATGAATCTTCATTCTAAATATCAATTTGTATGACATTTCTAGCTTCTGGGTTGATCCACTTTAGCCAATTCGCTTTGATACCAGCAGCAGCAACAGCTGAAAGATCCCTACCCCCTCCGCGCAACGAATTGAGGGGTGCTAGCAAGTGGAAGTAGCACTTCTTGCACAGCAGGGCAGAGCCTCTCACTCGGGGCCTCGCCCATGGATATCCAGACAAGAGACTAATCCCTCAGTTCTTCCAAAATCGAACCCGAAAAAACTTCCCCCACCCAGAAAGCACTGGCGATTCCTCCAGGATATTTTTGTTCTAACGTAGTCAAGAGCCTTAACTAACCGAACTGATCCGACTGAACCCATAAGTCACATGGTCAGATCAAGGAAAAGACTTGCACTTGGATCATAGAGACCGACACTTTTTTCCTCATTGAGAGGCACAGCCGTTGATTCTTTTCCATAGAACAAGAACTATCCGGGATTTACTTCATCTACCGTACCATAACAAAATTGAGTCTCATTTTAGGGATCCATCAGTCGAGCCTCGTACCATAACAGAATTGAGTCTCATTTTAGGGATCCATCAGTCCAGCCTAACCCCATCTAGTCCCATGGGTTAGCCAACTGCCCAACCACTGTAGTGATAAGATCCATTTAAGAAATTGGTTATGTTTTGTCCCGGGTACCAGGGAAAAGAGTTCCTAGGCCCCCTAGCTGGCACTTCTTCATGCAAACTTCAAGATAGTCACACCACTTACACACCCAATATGAAATTCCCTCTTTCACAGATTCGGCTATCTTTAAAATAATCTTTTAACGAAACCATAGTATCACTGATCATAATCCTCCGAAATATCCGTATGAATTCTAATTTCTAATCATTCCTTCATCGGTGTACCTATGGCATCATTGGTAACTAGAATGCTCACCACTCACTCAGGGGCCTTTTAAATAGTTCCTAGCTCATAGTACCCGGCAACATAATCACATAAGAAAATCCAGATGGACTCTCCATTGGAGATCGGCAAGATCAACCAACAGATCCATACAAAAGAGCCATGAACTCATCTGTTGAGGACCAGCAAGGTCAATCAACCAGATCCATGCCCGCGTTTGGAAAACAACTCTAACAACTTGTTTCATTTTCTTCCTCGACACATGCGTGGGTATCTTCGGTGACCCAGAGCCCGAGCATCGTATGGTCAGCACCCTCTAGGATCCTTCGCAGGTCACCTAGCGCTTCACTCATAGGCCGCTTCCTTGGTCCCTCATCCACGGTACCGGAAGCTCACCATTCAAATCGAACCGAGGCTCGTCAAGACCTCGGCTGACCTTGCTACGCGAGACGTCCTCCATTGACTCTCCGTCAGCTGTTGCAACATTATCACTTAGGTCTCCACGACCTCATTCACAAGACGGTCAAAATGCTTCCCCAGCATTCTTGACATAAAACAGTCATTTAAAAACAAGTCATAAATACAGTTTCTAACAAACTCTCATCTTTTAACATCATTCCACATCAATCCACATTACTTAATCCACGTCTAATCATATTTATTCCCATCGTCCTTCATCCATTCTCATCCAATCACCTCATATTCCATCTCATCACATCTATCCACATTACTTAATCCACGTCCTTCATCCATTCTCATCCAATCACATCATATTCCATCTCATCACATCTATCCACATTACTTAATCCACGTCTAATCATATGTATTCCCATCATCCTTCATCCATTCTCATCCAATCACATCATATTCCATCTCATCACATCTATCCACATTTATCCTCATCACATCTATCCACATTTATCCTCATTACATCTCATCCATTCGTATCCACCCATATCCACAACTCATCACGTCACATTCATTCACATTTCATCCATTCATATCTACACTGATCCACATCACATTTCATCCATTCATATCTACACTGATCCACATCACATCACATCACATCCATTCATGTCACATCTCATCCATTCACATCTATCCCGATTCACATCACATCACATCACATTATATCCATTCACATCACATCTCATCTATTCACATCTATCCCGATTCACATCACATCACATCCAATCACATCCGCATCCACATCTATTTACATCACATCACATCCTTTCACGTAACCTCACATCTCATTCTCATCTCATCATTCACATCCATATTCATTCACATCCACATTCATTCACATCACATTCTTTCACATACACATATTCATCCACATCTATTCATTCACATCACATTCTTTCACATACACATACACATACACATCCACATCTATTTACTTTACATCTCATCCTTTCACATAACCTCACATCTCATTCTCATCTCATCATTCACATCCACATTCATTTACATCACATTCTTTCACATACACATTCACATCTATTTACTTTACATCTCATCCTTTCACATAACCTCACATCTCATTCTCATCTCATCATTCACATCCACATTCATTTACATCACATTCTTTCACATACACATCCACATCCATTTACTTTACATCTCATCCTTTCACATAACCTCACATCTCATTCTCATCTCATCATTCACATCCACATTCATTTACATCACATTCTTTCACATACACATCCACATCCATTTACTTTACATCTCATCCTTTCACATAACCTCACATCTCATTCTCATCTCATCATTCACATCCACATTCATTTACATCACATTCTTTCACATACACATACATATCCACATCCATTCACTTTACATCTCATCGTTTCACATAACCTCACAGCTCATTCTCATCTCATCATTCACATCCACATTCATTTACATCACATTCTTTCACATACACATACACATCCACATCCATTTACTTTACATCTCATCCTTTCACATAACCTCACATCTCATTCTCATCTCATCATTCACATCCACATTCATTTACATCACACCACATCCTATCATATCCCATTCGTATCTTATCACATCCATTCCCATCCTATCACATCCCATTTACATCTTAAAAATTATTTTAGAATATATCATTCATATCCTTAACACAATAATGGTCCATTAGACCGAAGATTCCATCTGAACATTTCTCCATGGGAATTTTAGTTATGCAGGTTTTTTAATTTGTCATCCCTTAACTTGATCTAGTGGTCAAGTGCAGTAGCAATCTGTCAGCACAATCCACTAATCTCATAGTGTTTTGCTGAAGTCATTATCGCCAATCCACTTATTAACATCATTACTGGGATTCGTCCCATTCATCCTCATCGTCATTTTGTTCAACTTATCTTCTTTAAACTAGAATTTAGGAATCATCATCTTTCAATCAGAATCCAAATCAACTCATCAATTCTCAACCAGAATTCTAAAATCATATCAACCAGCATTCGAATTCATCATCTGGATAGCATTTTTGCTTATAATTTCAAGGTCTTAGATTTACTCGTATATACTGACAATAAAGAACTGCAGTTATACCCTCGGTATATATGGGTAGTCACGGTCCTTAGAATTATAAGGTAAATACCATCATGTCTAGGCCTCAAGCAAGTCAAGGATTCCATACAATTACGGTACTTCCATCTGAAGACCCAATTACCTATTTATGAATCTTCATTCTGAATATCAATTCGTATGAATTTCATCACACAATTACAACCTTTTACTGCTACTTCATAAATTTTTGACATTTCTGGCTTCTGGGTTGATCCACTTTAGCCAATTCGCTCTGATACCAGCTGAAAGATCGCTGCCCCCTCCGCGCAACCAATTCGGGGATGCTAGCAAGCGGAAGTAGCACTTCTTGCGCAGGGCAGAGCCTCTCACTGGAGGCCTTGCCCACGGATATCCAAACAAGAGACTAATCCCTCGGTTCTTCCAAAACCGAACCTAGAAAAACTTCTCCCACCCAGAAAGCACGGGCGATTCCTCCAGGATATTTTTGTTCTAACGTAGTCAAGAGCCTTAACTAACCGAATTGATCCGACCGAACCCGTAAGTCACATGGTCAGACCAAGGAAAAGACTTGAACTTGGATCATAGAGGCCAACGCTTTTTTCCTTATCGAGAGGCACAGCCGTTGATTCTTTTCCATAGAACAAGAACTATCTGGGATTTACTTCATCTATCGTACCATAAAAGAATTGAGTCTCATTTTAGGGATCCATTAGTCCAGCCTAACCCCATCCAGTCCCAAGGGTTAGCCAACCGCCCAACCACTGTAGTAATAAGATCCATTTAAGAAATTGGTTATGTTTTATCCCAGGGAAAAGAGTTCCCACGCCCCCTAGTCGGCGCTTCATGCAAACTTCAAGATAGTTACACCACTTACACACCCAATATGAAATTGCACACCCAATATGAAATTGCCTTTTTCACAGATTCAGCTGTTGTCGTTAAAATAATCTTTTAATGAAACCATAGTATCTATGATCATAATCCTTCAAAATATTTGATTAAATTCTAATTTCCAATCATTCCTTCATCGGTGTACCTATGGCATCATTGGTAACTCTAACACCTTGTTCCATTTTCTTCCTCGACGCACGCGTGGGTATCTTTGGCGACCCAGAGCTTGAGCACCGTATGGTCAGCACCCTCTAGGATCCTTCGTAGGTCACCTAGCGCTTCACTCATAGGCCGCTTCCTTGGTCCCTCATCCACCGTACCGGAAGCTCACTATTTAAATCGAACCGAGGTTGCTCAAGACCTCGACCGAGACCTTGCTATGCGAGACGTCCTCCATTGACTCTCCGTCAGCTATTGTAACTTTATTACTTAGGTCTCCACGACCTCATTCACAAGACGGTCAAAATGCTTCCCTAGCATTCTTGACATAAAACAGTCATTTAAAAATAGGTCATAAATATAGTTTTTAACAAACTCTCATCTTTTCACATAGTTCCACATCAATCCACATTACATTACACAAGTCCAATCATATGTATTCCCATCGTCCTTCATCCATTCTCATCCAATCACATCATATTCCATCTCATCACATCTATCCACATTTATCCTCATCACATCTCATCCATTTGCATCCACCCATATCTCATCACATCACATTCATTCACATCTCATCACATCTCATCCATTTGCATCCACCCATATCTCATCACATCACATTCATTCACATTTCATCCATTCATATCTACCCGGATCCACATCAGATCACATCACATCCATGTTGAGATTCAAGCTCAATGTCAGTGTGTGTCAGCTATGCTATGTGCTGGCATGTTAGGTAGGAACATGTGTGAGACATAAATGACCGCGTCCAGCTGGTCATAGTGTGTGGACATTAGCTAGGGTTAGTAATGTGTGGACACAACTCATAGTGTGTCTTGTGTATTATGGATTATGGCTTTATGCATTGTGTGAGAAGGGAGATGGCTTCCCTCTCTATGGTTAGGGTTTGCAATATACATTAGGGTTTGCTCCTGTGTGTGTGTCTCCTCTCCCACAAAGGTTAAAGAACATGCAGGCACAAGAGGCATTGTTAGTGGGCTGCCTAGATTCAAGTATGGTTAGGGTTTGCAATATACATTAGGGTTTGCTCCTGTGTGTGTGTCTCCTCTCCCACAAAGGTTAAAGAACATGCAAGCACAAGAGGCATTGTTAGTGGGCTGCCTAGATTCAAGTATGATGGGAATATGCATGTTTGTGAAGCCTGTCAGTTTGGAAAGCAGGCGAGGTTGCGATTTCCTAGAGAAGGCAACATGAGTAGCATGCCACTTGAGATAGTGCATAGCGATGTATGGGGTCCTGCACAAAACCCATCTATTAAAGGCAGTTTATATTATGTGACATTCATTGATGATTTCAGCAGGATGATTTGGATTTACTTTCTCAGAGAGAAAAGTGAAGTGTTGGAAAAGTTTATGGATTTCAAAGCTTTTGCAGAGAAGCAATATGGCTCTTGAATAAAATGTTTAAGGACAGATGGAGGTGGTGAATACACTTCACATGCTTTTGAGCATTTCTTGAGAAAGCATGGCACAATTAACTTGCAGGTATACACCTCAGCAAAATGGTGTTGTTGAGAGAAAGAATAGAGTCATTTGTGAAGTGGCCAGGGCAATGCTCAATGAAAAGAGCATGCCAGATTATTATTGGACAGAAGCATGTGCTATTGCAGTGTATATACTTAATAAGACACCCATAGCAGCCATACATGGAAGTACGCCAGAGATGCGACTTACAGGTTTTAGGCCAGACATTGGACACCTCAAAGTGTTTGGTTGCATAGCTTATGTACATGTGCCTGACGCGACGAGAGAAGGAGGAAGTTGGATCCTAAGGCAGAAAAGTGTGTGTTTGTTGGATATGCACAGGATCGAAAGGCATATAAATGTTACAACCCACAAACTAGGCAAGTGGTTATCTCACGAGATGTGGTGTTTGATGAACTTGCTAGTTGGTACAAAGCAAAGGATGAGGGTGTCATTGATTCACTTGATGCTGATGTGCATGTGAACTTGCCACACAAGCAAGTTCTAGTTCTATTTCTATGTTTGGGCTAGCAGAGTCAGAGAGTAGCACTGTACGTCCATGGTCAGGACGCTTGAGGCATGAGAGTGTGAGCACTGGGAGTAGTGCTGTGGATAAAGGGAAAAAGAAAGTCGAAGGAATTGGAATTACAGGTTATGAGTCGTCAAGTTCAGAGAGTTTGGATGAGGAGCTTGGTATACCCGTTTTACGCACACATGGTGGTGCAAGACAAGATAGATATGTGCCACCACATGCTAGAGTGACAGGTGTTCAGAGTGATCCGCATGCATTGCGGAGATCCCAAAGGGTCAGATATCCAGTTGTTGACAGGTTGACATATCGTGATTTTGCTATGCATTACGCATATATGACTTCTTTGGTGAAGCATGTGGAACCTACATGCTATACAGAAGCTATTGGAAAGCATGTATGTGGGAGAAAGCAATGGATGTTGAGATGGATGCATTGGTTCATAAATGAAACATGGGATTTGGTTGCATTACCACAAGACAAAAATGTTATTGGTTTGCAAACGGGTTTACAAAGTGAAATGCAAGTCAGATGGTTCCATTGAGAGACATAAAGAGAGATTGGTAGCTAAGGGTTATGCACAAACCCAAGGCCTGGACTATGATGAAACATTTAGTCCAGTGGCAAAGATGGGAACAGTGAGAGCAGTCATTGCTATGGCTACAGCAAATGGTTGGGAAATGCATCAAATGGATGTGAAAAATGCATTTCTAAATGGTGATCTACAAGAAGAAGTGTATATGGCACAGCCAGAAGGTTATGTACACCCAAAATATCCCACTCATGTATGCAGATTGAAGAAAGCTTTATATGGTTTACAGCAAGCACCTCGTGCTTGGAGTGATAAGATGAGCAAATATCTTCTCTCCCTTGGATTTCAGGTTTCTACAGCAGATTCTTCTCTCTATGTGAAGAAAATAGATCATGGGATTGTCTTACTTGTCATCTATGTGGATGACTTGATTGTCACTCACAGGTGATCATGTTACATATGTTATGCATGTCAAGAAGGCATTGAGTGGGTAGTTTGACATGAAAGACTTGGGTGAGTTGAGATACCTTCTTGGAATTGAAGTGATCAAAGATCATGCAAGTACATGGTTAGTGCAACGCCAATATGCATTGGATATGTTGGCAAAATATGGCATGACAGGGTGTAAGCCAATAAGTACACCTTTGGAGCAGAATGTAAAGTTGCGGGCTGATTTTGGTGAAGAGTTGGATGATCCATCTATGTACAGAAAGATGGTTGGTAGTCTCATTTACATGACTATCACACGCCCGGATTTGAGTTATGTTGTGGGGCTAGTAAGCCAGTTTATGCAGAGCCCCAGAAAACCTCATTTGGATGTAATGAGACGCGTTATGCGATATGTAAAGACCATTGCACATTATGGTCTTCTTTATGAGCATGGTAAAGGCTTGGATATACATGGCTACATAGACGCAGATTGGGCAGGTAGCTCGTATGACAGGAGGTCTACTAGTGGTTATGCCTTTACACTTGGAAGTGCTGTGGTGAGTTGGAGTAGCACTGTTGCTTTATCTAGTACAGAGGCTGAATACAGGAGTGCAGCCATTGCTACTTGTGAAGGAATATGGTTAAAGAATCTCTTGGCTGATTTGGGTGAGCCTATTGATGGCAAAGTTGTCATTCATTGTGACAACATGAGCAGCATACAGCTAGCCAAGAATCGAGTGTTTCATGCGCGGACAAAACACATAGAGGTCCATTATCACTTTGTCAAAGAGAAAGTGCTAGATGGTACAATGGATCTACAGTATGTGAAGACTAAAGAGCAGGTGGCTGATATCTTTACAAAGCCACTTAGCAGGGAGAAGTTTGAGTACTTCCGTACTATGTTGGGAGTACGTGGGATGAGCTTGAGGGGGAGTGTTGAGAGCTTTGATAGCCCAAGCTCATCTACATCTATGGCAGTACATCATGAGCTTTGATAGCCCAAGCTCATCTACATCTATGGCAGTACATCATGAGCTTTGATAGCCCAAGCTCATCTACATCTTCATCTATGGCAGTACATCATGAGCTTGAGAGGGGCTGTTGAGATTCAAGCTCGATGTCAGTGTGTGCCAGCTATGCTATGTGCTGGCATGTTAGGTAGGAACATGTGTGAGACATAAATGACTGCGTCCAGCTGGTCATAGTGTGTGGACATTAGCTAGGGTTAGTAGTGTGTGGACACAACTCATAGTGTGTCTTGTGTATTATGGATTATGGCTTTATGCATTGTGTGAGAAGGGAGATGGCTTCCCTCTATGGTTAGGGTTTGCAATATACATTAGGGTTTGCTCCTGTGTGTGTGTCTCCTCTCCCTCTACCTGTTTTTCAACAATCCATTCACGTCACATCTCATCCATTCACATCTATATCCCGATTCACATCACATCTCATCTATTCACATCACATTACATCCATTCACATCACATCTCATCTATTCACATCTATCCCGATTCACATCACATCACATCCATTCACATCCACATCCACATCCATTTACATCACATCACATCCATTCACATCCACATCCACATCCATTTACATCACATCACATCCTTTCACATAACCTCACATCTCATTCTCATCTCATCATTCACATCCACATTCATTTACATCACATTCTTTCACATACACATCCACATCCATTTACTTTACATCTCATCTTTTCACATAACCTCACATCTCATTCTCATCTCATCATTCACATCAACATTCATTTACATCACATTCTTTCACATACACATCCATATCCAATTACTTTACATCTCATCCTTTCACATAGCCTCACATCTCATTCTCATCTCATCATTCACATCCACATTCATTTACATCACATTTTTTCACATACACATCCACATCCATTTACTCTACATCTCATCCTTTCACATAACCTCACATCTCATTCTCATCTCATCATTCACATCCACATTCATTTACATCACATTCTTTCACATACACATACACATCCACATCCATTTACTTTACATCTCATCCTTTCACATAACCTCAGCTGCCCATATGTGCATTTTTTCTACCTCCTGGTGCTTCATTTATGGAACTGCATTTTCTTCATTAGCATTTTCTCTTATGGTGCTCCTGCCCTGCATTTTCCTCCCACGGAGTTCAAGGTGAAATATAGAGAGGGGATTTGTTGGTGATTGGTGGGCTATTTTTACAACTCGCATTACAACCGTATGCTTCTTGCTTGTGGTGCACCCTGACAAGTGGCCCTTGCTGTTCATCTTCTTCCCCACATTCCCTCCCCTCCCACCAGTGGGGGTGTTTCTCAAAGGATTTTGTATGGATTATTTTGATGTTGTCCAGCCCCTCTCTATCTCATATTTCTAAGGGGATTAATTGGTCCTTATGGTTCCTTTTGCTCGAAAAGTTTTGGAGATTGGTGTTGGAGTGTTGAGATCATCGGTGGCACAAAGGCTTCTGCGGAGGTTTGGTATTTCCATGGATGTGGGTGACCTCTTGGAGGAGGAATTTGTCTTTGTTTCTATGGAGAAGGTAAGGTTCCCTCATAGTGGATAGGATCAGGCATTACTTTTTGCATGGAATTACTTCTCTATGTGGAGCTCGATTGGGGTGCACCTTAGAGGGAGATGTAGAACATGGTTGATGGAATTACTTCTTTGTTCAAAGAGCTCCATTGGGGTGCATAGATTCAACAGCTCCATGGACCATGATTGGGTAGATGGAGGATTATCTAGTGGGCATCTTCACAAAGTCCAAGCATGACATGTGTAGATGGAAGCTAATAACCTTTATGAGTGTGTAGACACCGGTATTATGAGTTATGGATGGAAAGAGGGTTGGACTGAGCAAGAACAAGACTTAATGAAGAAGACGAGACAAGACAATGGGATCGAAGGCAAGTATGCAAAGTGTTGGCATGTGGCATGGATGTTGCATGCAAGAAGGGTACTAAATGTTGGAGGGCCTTGATATACAATGCGGTTAAGACCATTGGGTGCAATCCGTAAAAGATAAGGGTGCGTGGATGGGTGGTACCAGATGGACCACAAGGTAGAAAGGACATCTCGAGCCTATATGCCTATGTGACGATGGCGAAGGATGTGATAATGAAGGAGATTGAATGCACATGGGAGGGAACTTGCAAGGGTTTGGTTGTATAAGTGGAAGCTGAATTCTTAGCATCTTATCTTTTGCACTTACAGATTGGGGCTAGGTATGACCCATTACTTAGACCTTGCTGATTCATAGTGTTTCCCTTTTATAAATAAGAATCCTTAAAAATCACAACATAGAAGCTTTGATTTTGCCCAAAATTCATGTATACAAAAAAAATCCCAAATAGTATTTACTACTATCATCAAGATGCTGGCTAGTTGACTAGACTCTCTAATCTCCTCAGTGTAGTATGGGTATAGAGACCCCTAAAGCAAGAAGCCCAAGAGAGCCCACATAAGAGAGGTAGCCTGTCTTGTGGCCTTGGTGCTCATTTTTTCAATTACAAGGTACAGATTTCTTCTACCAACTACCTCATGATGATGATGAAGGGTGTCCATGCCACTTCCACAACCGACGAAGGCCTAGTATATGGAGAACTTCTACATCGCCTATCACTGGCCATGTAGCCTTAACAAGCTACGTACTACCATCTGGGCTACCCAAAGCTTCCCATCACTTTGTTCTACATTTGGTTGTGGATCAATCTTGAACTATACCATTTAACCTTGACTGCCAACTTTGTGGTGAATCCTAGACCATCCACACCTTCCACCATGGCAACAATTTCATTGCTAACTTTATGGTGTATCCTAGACCATCCACACCTTCCACCCCAGCCAACAAGAGATAAGAAGTGGAAATCTGTTGTTTGAAATCCTTATAGAATCTTGACATTACCTATTATAGTAACCTAATGGTTTTAGAGATCTGCATCTCCAAAACTTAAGGTTATGCGTTCTCATTTTTTACACCCTCAGTCTCATGTGCATGATTACCATCAATCTCATCATTAGCCCTTGTCTTATATGTCTCCCCATCATCTATTTTCTTACTACCAATCTCATATTACACACCATCTTGCTTATCTCCTCAACACTCATCTTCTTTTTACCAATCTGGTTTCAACCCTAGGATAAGGATATTTAGTGTGCATAAATGCAAGTAGGTTTTTAATTTAGTATGCATGTAAGTCACTATTTTAGTTGTGCATATGAGTTAATATGTATATATAGTATATGCATGTATAAATGTAGGTTTATCACTTTGTATATATAGTATATGCATAAATGCAAGTAGGTTTTTAATTTAGTATGCATGTAAGTCACTATTTTAGTTGTGCATATGAGTTAATATGTATATATAGTATATGCATGTATAAATGTAGGTTTATCACTTTGTTAAAGCTGAATGTGGATTAGTAGGCATGTATAAATATAGGTTAGTAGTCATGTAACTTTATCACTATGTTGAAACTCAATGTAGATTAGTAGGTGTAAGATTCCTCCCTTCAGCTTTTGAGGTGTAAAGTTGTAAGAACCTCCCCTTCTGTTCTTGTAATTATTCCCCTCTCTGAAATAGAAGAAAGATCCTGTTTTACCCTATTTTAGCCTAGAGAGAGAAAATATCTAGAGAGAGGTAATCCAAAATTGAGATATTTTTTGGATATAAAAATCCTCCGAGTGTCTAAAATGGTTCCCCTGAAACAGAAATTCAAAAAGAACTTTCCAATGTGCATTTGAAATTAATTGAAAATATGTATAAAGGACCTTAGCCTAAGGGTCAAGATTTTCTAAAAATTTTGGGTTATGGTCCAATTAAGGTTCCTATGAGCCAATAAGATTAATCCAAGTGTTTGGATGAGATAAATCTAAAGAATAAAAGAAAATACCCAAAAATGAGTAAATGCTCACATAAGATGAAGAGTTGACTAAGTACAAGGTTTATTAGTTAAAACTATGAGAACTAAAAAAATGAGATATTTTGAAGGAATGATGAATTTTTGACACCTTGGTAAGGTGCATATTTCACACATGTGGATGAGTTTTTAATTCAAAAAAAATTGTGATATTTTTATCTCTCCTCTCTCCTGGATCAAACCAAATCAAAAAGGGAGCTAAACTGTTCCAAATCTTGTCCAAATTCAGCCAAACTGAAGAGCGAAAAAATTCTAGAACTTAGTTGGACTCAATTAGTGCCCTCCCTCACTTATAAATAGACCCTAATTCTTTTTATTCTCATCTTTGAGCTATACCATGCCAATATTACATTAAAATACTCATATTTTCTATTATCCCTTTAAAGTCCTTTACTTTTGGAGAGAGTGGAGCTTCTCTGTCTCTCTTCAACCATCCTTGGAGCTTTCCTCTCAACACACTAACCAATTGATTGGTTGGGGGCTTCTTCTAAGATAGAGAAGCAAGCAAAAACAAGACGTAAAGTGTAATTTTATGGTTTTTCTCTATTTTCTCTATGTTTTCACTTCTCTACCCCTCTCAAGCTTGAGAAGTTTCTAATTAAATGCAAATCAAGCTTTTCTTAAGAGTTGTAATGAATAATTAAGAAAAGTTTATCTTTATGCTTAATTTAGGATGTTTATATATATATCTCTCTCTCCCCAAAAGAATGGTCATTCCTATGACCAATTCTCTATTCAAATGATGCTTCTCATTGATAAATTCTCAATTCACAAATCAAACTCTAGGCTTGTGAAGCTAGAGGTTAAGAAAGGGCTTTTTATACTTTTACGCTTCTAAAATTATGATAATCTTATGATTTAAATCCATAAATTGGATTTAAGTTTAGAAGATAGGTATACTATCATAATTGTATTACTAAGTTTATTCTTTTTAAAAATATTAAAAATTATCAGTAATAGCAACGGAGCTATGGCAAATTTTTTAAGAAATTGATACATAATTCATTCTTATGCATAACGTGAAAAGAGGACTTCCTACCATCTTCTAGGATTGGTCATCCTATGCTAAAAGAATGATTTTCATCACATTCAATGGGGAAAACTAATTTTTAAGATTTATGCATTATTAAATAATTAAAAAAAGAGAAAATTATGGTAGTTTTATTTAAATGATAAAAGAGGAATTCCCATGACATTTGGAATTCAATCATTTAAATGGGAAAAGTGGAATTCTTAGCATATTGAATTAATGGATATTTTTATTAAAATTCAAAGAGGAGTTTTAGATAAATTTATTTTATGCATGAGAAATATTTAAATGATAAAAGAGGAATTCTCATTACATTCGAAATTCAATCATTTAAATAGTAAAAGTAGAATTCTTTGCATATTGAATTAATGGATATTTTTATTAAAGAAAAGAGAAATTTTAGATAAAATTATTTGATGATAAAAGAGGAATTCCCATGACATTTAGAATTCAATGTAAAAAGAAGAATTCCCATGATATTTGAGATCTAGGAAATTAAATGGGAAAAGAGGAATTTTTAGCATAATTCAAATTATGAGTATTTATCAAAAGTAGAATTTTGAGCATTATTGGAAAATATGGGTAGAATTGATTTTTGTAAATCCCATGAATTCTTTTATTCAAAAGGAGAATATTGAATACAATTCATTTGAGAAATTGAGAAAGAATATGGAAATAGCCGTCGAAAAAAAAGAACCTTTATCTAGGCCAAGCAATTGGCAGAAATTAAAAAAAAAAAGTCCCATTATCGGTATCGAAGTAGGAAAAGCTACTAAATGGGAATAAGATGTAAATGGGATGCAATAGGATGTGAATGGATGTGACAAGATGTAAATGGGATGCGATAGGATGGGAATGGATGTGATAAGATATGAATTGGATGTGATGCGAGAAGGAGGGCCGGATCAGTAGGGAACCTAGGTGATGAAACCGTGATAAAGTTGCACAATGTGAAAGCAAAACATAAGAGAGAGGTAGAGAAAGAGAGATATCTGATAATGAAAATCATATTATAGGCTTTACAATGGCAATATACCAGCCAATAGATGGGTGTAGAGCATATGCCTATGAATTGGAATGGATACAAGTGATGAGAGAAAGAGGCCTGTTGTGGTTGGCCGACTGCTGCCATGTAGCTGGCCATCGTCGATAGCAGCCCATGACCTATAAATCCCCACGATTAGATTAAATATATGAGAATAAGAATATGCCAATAAAAGGACGAGATCCCACGACACATGAGACACACAAATTCTAAAACAACAACATATGTGGGAGAGATGCAAATAGTAATCTCTTTACAAGAGTTAAGCTTTTGAGCTTCACTTGAGCTTACTTGAAATCGCTAAGCTCCATGACATCATACATTAGAGAAGCAAGGATAAAGAGCTCTTAACAAGGTTACCTTCCTCTTCTCCCAATGATCGTTGGAGCCATTGGGAGAGTGATGGAGTCCCCCCCACTACTTTGTTGCTTGCACACGGGTGGCCGAGATTCCATCCCTTTGCATCTGTATTGCTTCACCGGGAGACAGTGCCTCATGTCATATCCATTCCTTGAATTTGGGGAGACCCCATCATTCAGTGGGTGGAGTACTCATGCCTTCTCGGCCAGTGTTCCGTTTTTTGTAGGGGACACCTCACCAGACCTTGTTCTTGGCACTAGTCCAGGAGACCGCCTTTTGGGGTCCCCCCGGTCCCTGTTTAGATCTTCACCAAGGGGTAGAGAGAGAGGCAGGCTCTGAGCCCGCACTCTCCCCTCCCTCTGCCTCTCCACGGCTGCCCTCCTGTAGTGCTCGACTTGGCGCAGAGAGAGCCAGTGAACTCCATCCGGTGCTTGATTCATCGATTCTCGGAGCTGATAGAGATGACCATTGCCGCATCCCTACTGAGGGCTCTCCCGTCAAAGTACCCAAGTTAGCCCCCATGATCTTGGGACTACTTGTGGATTATAGTTTCTTTTAATGTCTTCTGGTGGAAGGAACTGATTTTTTTAAGGAGATAGTGGCTCCCATTTGGATCTATGTGGTGTTTCATCATTCCAGACGTTCTATGCTAGAGAGTGGTGGAATGATCATCTCCTTTCCCTTGAGTGCAGCCTCTGAGTGCAGCCTCGAGGACGAAGTGGGATTTAGAGTCGGTGGCTGCTACCATCCAAGGGCAGGTAGTAGAGCTCTCACACTATCTTCATGATCTACGCATCACCGACATGCTCACCCACCTCTGGCCCTGACTAGGATGGAGCTGGGAGGCTCAAGCCATAGAGTCCTCTAGCCTGGAGAGGTGGTGCTCTTTGTGCTCCTTCATATCTCAGTTGTAGTACCCCTCCCCCCCTCTTATAGATACCGCCATTGTGATCAATGCAGCTCAGAGTATGCCTACTCTCACACTTAGATAGAGTGGTGACACATGGAGGATAGGATATGCACCCACTTGGCACATCTTTGCCTTAGGATTGATTGTGATTATTCCCCATTAAAAACCCATGCCCAAGACTCTTCGAGTGCAAGCCTCCGCGCTTTCAGAGCCGAGGCATCCTCAGAGGAGAGCTTCACAGAGTTACAGTTGGGGTACTCATCATTGACATTCTTTTTCTCAAGGAGCACCATCTTTTCGAGGGGCATACCCACGTTGGGCGGGAAGATTTTACTAGGCTAGAGACACAATTTTTGTTCTCCCTCTTTCGGCCCCTTGGGGGTGCAGGGAGGAGTTTGTATTTCTGTCACAGTGAGGACGAGCTCTTGCCGGTAGTGAGGCTCAAGTGTCATAGTCTCTCACCTCAGAGCGAGTGCAGTGGTGGTTGGATTACCATTATGATTGGAGAGGACTGCGTGGGCTTCCTCAATGTCTATGCCCTAAACACCTTAGCAAAAGTAGAGCCATCTTCTGAAGCACAGTCCATCAAGCCTTGCCTCAGGTTGACTTTTGGTGCATGGGTGGAGGTTTTAACATGATCAACTCAGCAAAGGACGGACTCGGAGAAGGCACGGCTACAGTCTCAGCCAGAGTGCTCTACATGGGAGGAGTTGATCCTAGCACTCGGAGGACATGACCCTTGGCATCTACCAAAGCTTGGGCGTAGTCTTGGGAGCCTGTGCTTCTCATAGTCTGATAGGAGGAGCACCGCTCCCAACCTTTATTGGCTTGATAGGTTCTATGTGGATGAGTGGGCTTGTGGTCGCGGGGGTATGATCAGCATCTTGGCGGGGCACCACTTTTTCTAATCACGCTCCGGTTATTATGTCCTTAGAGGATCCCTGGTGGAGGCAGAGTTTGGGCATATTCCCCGAGAGCATGTGCTTCTCGCGGTCTGATAGGAGGAGCATCGGCCTCAACCTTTATTGACTTGATAGGTTCTATGTGGATGAGTGGGCTTGCAATCGCGGGGGCATGATCAGCATCTTGGCATGGCGGGCACCACTTTTTCTGATCACACACTCTGGTTATTATGTCCTTAGAGGACCCCTAGAGGTAGGACAGGCATGTGAGCACTAGGATTCTGGACAGCCTCATACATGAGCCTGAGATTTGCACATCAAGATAGAGCAGATATTGGGGCGGGATTGGATTTTATCTTAGGATCTACCACGTACACCTTGGATGTGGGCCTTGGGGAGATCGATAGGTAGCACAGAGCAGACTAGAGGGATTTTGTGAGCAAGAGAGGAACCTGAGAAGGGGTCTTGCTTCTCTCTAGTAGCTTTAAGAGAGCTCCCTTGATAGCCCGTGGATTGAGAGTCAACTTGCTGCCACCCGTACACGAAGATTAGATCCATCAAGGAGAGGAGGGTGGAGTACATGTACCATGCCAGAGCTTCCTTTTGGACCTAGGCCGGAGATAGAGTCAGGAGAGGGACTTCTTTGAGATTGCAAGCCCCCATAGGTGGAGAGATGGTATTCGCAGGCTCCGCGGCTAGGATGAAGCTATTGTTTCTGGCCTCACCCATGTGAGAGCCATTGCCACTGATTCTTTTCGATCCCTCCTCACTCACGGGTGCCCCATTATCCCCCATAGGTGATGGACGCATGCAAAAGGGTCTGGCAGCACACGAGAGAGGTGGTTCCCTCGCTCTCTACGGTCCTTCTTATTGACTCCCTTCACAATAGAGGAGCTGACGAAGGCATTGATGGCTCTCCCTAGGGGAAAATGCCCGAGGGCGGACATGCTTCCTATTTTGTTCTTTTGTCGCCCCACTAGGATCTCATGGAAGGCGGTCTTTGAGCAGCAGTCTCTTCGAGTAGCCTTCAATGAGATTATGATAATATTGCCATGCCAGAGAGGCTTTCAAAGGGGTAAAAGGCTTTAAAAAAAATAGACACACCAAGTCTTACATAGCAGTAGAGCTGATGTAAGTACTCTCTTAAGCTCTTCAAAGCTCTTGTTTGGGATCACATCCCAAAATAATACTTCTCTCTTGAGCTTGTCCATCAAAGGGGCGGCGATGTGCACATACCTCTCAAATGAATCGCCTATAAAATGAGAGAAGTCCCAAGAAACCTCTCAATGTGTTGTATTTGTTGGAGTAGGCCACTTTTGCACACACTTAACCTTCTTGGGATCTACCCTTCTTTTTTAGGAAAAAGATCCTTCTATTAGTTAACAAAGAACTAGCCACACAAAGAGCTAAATACAACCACAAAGGGCTAGATACAAACTTGCCTCCATATACGGGGTGGGTAGAGAAAGATGCACTTATCCTCCACGGCTAGTCGTTCTATGAGGAGAGGGCTATCTCATACAGGGGATGGGGGGGGAATTAACCACACAAGTGGTTTGTAATGCCAAGTGGGATCACCACCTCTACCTGTGAGAAAAGATCCAAGCCTCCCAGAGCCTCAAGAAAGCTTACCGCCACTTCTGCATACGGTCAAAGCCACCCTACAACTTCCCCAACTGACCACGAAGAGTATGAATGATGAAGAGCCAAATGCTCCTGATGGACTCCGCATGCGGAGTGTGGGTACCCTCGATGGCTTCGCTACATCTAGCTCTCCATATGTGCCAGGCTGCAATGCTACTACAAATCTCCCATCTCTGGCGCATGAGCCCGGACTCTAGTGATCAGTAGATGGGGCTGGGACTAGTATTGCTGAAATGCAAAGGTGAGAGACCTAAAGGGCTAGCCCCTCACGTTCCTCCTCATAAGCCATGACAACCTCAGCCTCTTTGGCACAAGCGATAGTGCCCCATGAAATGATATAGGTTGAAATCCTGTCCATCATGAAGATGCAGAGAATCTGCTGCCAAACCTGCTGAGCCTTCAGGAAATCCCAAAGATAGTGTTGCTCAGACTCCTGATGGTGGCCGCACCTCTCGGACAAGTTGTTGGTCGACCACCAATGGCCAGCCACGTGCCAACCCCCAAAGAAAGAGGGCGATCTTTCGAGGCCGAAAACTGTCCTAGAGCCTCTTCCAAAAGTTTGAGAGAAATCGTTGTGAGAGGCCCTGTGAGACTGCCAATGTACTGTTGTTGTTGCGAGGTGCCATCAACCTTTGGCATCTGAATCTTGTGGCCTATTTGCACTGTGTATGTGAAAAAGGGTGTGTCAAGAGTCTCCTCCCGATCAGCAGGATCACACGAACTCCACTCCCCCGGGTCCCACTGTAGGCACGCATCACGGGCCGGCTCTCCCAAATCCATAATCGCCACAGTCTCTCTCTAGCCACCTTGGCCACCTCTAGCCACCTTGGCCACTAGCGGGGGGTATATGTGCCATTCATGTGCTTGAAATCCGATCACCCTCAACCTATGTAAGGTGTAGCCCACTAAAATCTTCCAAAGGGGGCTCTGATCTCTCTAGTCTGCCATGGGCACCAATAGAAAAAGTGAGAAAACCAAGGCCCTCATCTGCACCATCAACTGCCAAGAGAATATCATGCCTAAGAAACACGCCTAGCCACTGTGGGGGGGTCGGGTCTGGGATAGATGTCAACCACTATTGGGGAATAGTAGAGTCGATGTCAAGGCTGAGTTTGTATCTACCCCATTCCCTTCCAAGCCTCTCTCTTGAGCCTTTGGGGGTAGCTACCTGTGTGCAAGCCAATCTCCAAGGGACTAGCAAGTCTGATGCTCAATGCTCCCGGGAATGATACATGAGGATGGGCCCCCAACATATGGCCACTGGTTGGGTAAACGGATCAGGGGCTGCCCACCAATACGCTCCTTGAGGTTACCGAAGCTAACTACCTAAGGGCCTACTACCTAAGGGCCGGCCTGAGGTGATTCCAAGCACAGAGTAGGCTGCTTGCAAATCTTTCCACAAAAGCTAGGCTAAATCCAAGGACCCGCATCTCTGTGAAGATCCATCTAGTGCTCTGCGGCGGCGGCTAGGGGTCCCCCAGGCTTGAGGTACAAGAGGCTGAAATCCAGGTAACAATCAGCTTGCACAACAAGAACATTCAAGAGGAGTATCTCTTGGATGAGGAGGTGTCTCAAATGGTGCCAAAATTATAGCAAGTTACCCATGAAGATTTGCCACATTATGAGCTAAAAAACAGTCTTTTATATTATAAGAACAAGGTTTATCTTGTATCTACTTCATCATGTAAGGCCAAAGTGATAGAATAGATGCATGCAACCCCTATGGCGGGGCATTTGGGTCTTTACAAAATCTTCGACAAGATAAGAAAGAGTTTCTTTTAGAAAGGTATGTGGAGAGATGTGCATGTATATGTTACAAGATGTTTGCCATGTTAACTAAATAAGGACCCAACACATAAATTGGGAAGTTTGCTTCAGTCCTTGCTATTCTCAAAGGTAAATGGATGCATATGTGGAGAGATGTGCATGCATATGTGACAAGATGTTTGCCACGTTAATAAGAATCCAACACATAAACTGGGAGGTTTGCTTCAGTCCTTGTCTATTTCCAAAGGTAAATGGATGCAAGATTTTTGCCATGTTAACTAAATAAGGATCCAACACATAAACTGGGAGGTTCGCTTTAGTCCTTTCCTTTTCCCAAAGGTAAATGGAGGCATATATTCATGGATTTTATTAGAAGACTACCTTGTCAGTGATAGAGATGCCTAATTTATAGGTTCATTTTGGAGGACACTATTTGAGCTTATGGGAACTAAATTAACTCTTAGAAATAGATGGGCGACGAAGAGAGTCGACAAGTGGGTGGAGACATATTTGAGACACTATTGTCATGGCACTCAACATGCTTGGGATGATTGGTTGTGCCTTTGGCAGAATTTGCTTATAATAGTACAAATTATGTGAGCATTGAAATGTCACCTTTTGAGGCCATCTATGGATACAAGGTGAATTGGCCAATGGTGATCAATAGAGAAAAGGTTGTAAATCAAAATGCAAAGGATGAGGTTGAAGGGATGCAAACTCTTTTACAACAATGTAAGGACAATTTAAAGCTTGCTCAAAGGAGTATGAAGCAATATGTCGATGCCCATAAGAGATTGGTGGAGTTCAAAGAAGGGGATTAGGTGCTTTTGCGCATTCCCAAATCAAGCATCTCTCAAGGGCAATACCAACACCAAGTTGGCTGATAGATAGTATAGTCCATACAAAGTGGAGATAAGAGTGAGACAAGTGGCTTACAAGTTGGTGCTACTGGCAACTACACGTATACATGATGCATTTCATGTTTCTCAATTGAAAGCATATGTTGGGCCAACGATGGAAGTTCAAGATGAGTTGCCTCCTATGAATGAGGAAGGCATGATGGATCATGTGCCAAAAAATAGCTTCTTGAAAATTCTTGTATATTACTATTAGAGAGCTTCATACCATTTGAGAATGAAGATACTTGGATTGGGAAGATAGTGGACTTGAGGTACTAACTTGGAGAGCAAGTTTTGGATTGTTTTGAGGGGAAAATGATGAAGTTTATAGCTATTGGAGACCATTTAAAACCATGCTTGCAAAGTGTAATGATGTTCTCACAATTGGATTGGATATGCCATTCATTCATTCACTTTTGGATGATTGGTACCCAAGCACTTATGATTCGAGGTCCTACCCATGCAAGGTTTCGAGGACAAAATCTATGGGTGGGGACGGTTTGTAAGAAAGTGCTTCTGGACCACCTATAATAATTGGGCCAAGGCCATCGGATGCTTGAGTATGGGGAACATTAATAAGTGAGTGTGTGTAAAGGTAAGAGGTATAAAGGCCAACTATGGGCACTAACCAAGAGATAATCATTTTACTAATCAAATCAAGCTTTCAAGCTTTCTTGCCTTTCTGGGCTATGGTGTTCTCTCCCATATGAGAGCTAGACTATAGATTCCTCTTGAGCTTGAATTGTGTAAACTCTGATCAATGAGTATCATGCTTCTTTCCTTTGGATATGCTTCCTTTCAGAATATCCTCTTGGGGATACCCTTCCTAGTGGTGTTCGAGTGCAGGTGGGCACGCCATCCCACACATTAGTCAAGTCATCACTACATCGTATTGTCGGCCGTTTCCACCTCATCATCAACGATCCTAAAGAGAGACACATAGATGTGAATTCAAACAAATTCGTGGATACCTTTAGAGGAGAAATGGCTTCCCAATAAGAAAAGAGCTTCGAATATCGTAACAACGTGATGAGCGATTTCTAAGAGCAGGTTGTTGAGAAGCCGTGAGAACGAGCATACGATAGGCCACCAATAGAAGCGGATCCGTCAACAGATGGAAATAGGTTCTCCACTACCTGCTACTGCTCCCGCTTAGCGTTATCAATCAAACTTGCCAGGGAACCCCTGTTCCGTCGTCGGAAAAGTTCACAACTTGATTGCCAAGGTGGCTGCCATGGACATCAAAGTTCACAACTTGATTGCCAAGGTGTTTACTCCTATCGACCAAGCAACTCACTAGCAGAGCTTCTCCGCTGGGGCTTGCCTACAACCTTCAAAGGGTGGTACCCACTTGTGGTACTTGGGTGTGTGCATGCGTGTAGAAGTAGGGTAAAACGCCTTGCGCCCATAGGCTAGACATAGGACCCTATTTGGGGAAATAAGAAGATGTGTAGATGTGCAATAAGACATTGCCCCACTAGCGAAAACAGACTCCAAGGGAAAGATACCCTTACTGTAAGAAAATTGATTCTTCTTGAAGCCCCTCTTATGGTCATGTGTATCATACATAAAAGGGGCATCATTTTGCATGTGGATGACCTCAACGTACCAAGAGACCATTAACAAAGGACTGGAGAGGTTTGGCATGCATACCAGTAAGATAGATGGCACAATCAAAATGATAACGGCAACTTATATTGCCATGAAGTAATGAATCGTGCAGCAAAGCAATAATCAAAATGCAAGCGAGGCCATGACCATCTGAAGGGGATGCATTAATAAGACAACCAAGGTCAGCCTTCTGCTTCCTTAAAACATAAATTTTACTCCTATGTTCAGCATGTTTCTGATTGTGCAACGTTTAAGTCTGATAGCATAACATAAGCCGCATCATAATCTGGGTCCAAATCAAACACATGCACTGCACTTTGTATTCCCCGTTCCAAATCTACATGTTTTCTACTGGCACCAAGCAGGCCCATCCATGTTGTAGCAATAGGTTTTACAGGCATATTTTTTATTACATCTTCAGCATCATCCAACCTACCTGCCCGTCCAAGAAGATCCACCATGATATTGTAGTGCTCAGCAATTGGTGTGACGCGATACACTTGGTCCATAGAAGCAAAGCAGAGACAACCCTCCTTCACAAGACCAGTATGATTGCAAGCAGAGAGAACAGACAAAAAAGTGACCTCATTTGGAGCATTTCCATGCCGTTGCATTTCTTGAAAGAGACAAAGTGCTTGCTTGCCCTGTCCATGCTGACCATATGCAGCTATCATGGCATTCCATGAAATTACATCACGCTCCGGCAATTTATGAAAAACTATCCATGCATCCTCCATACTGCCACACTTGCTATACATGTTGATTAGAGAATTGCCTACAAGAATGTCTCTTTCAATTCCATCACCTATAATGCAAGCATGCAGAGCCTTGCCTTCACTGAAGGCCAACTGGCTGGCATATGCTATGAGGATATTGACAACCGTGACTTTGTTGGGCTGTACGCATCCCTCCTGCATCCTTTTAAAAAGTTGGCATGCCTTATTGAATTCTCCATGTTGGACACATGCAGAAATCAATGCATTCCAAGAGATGACATCTCGGTCAGCCATTGAATCAAAAATTTCCTGTGCATCTCCTAGATTGCCACATTTGCCATACATATTCAAAAGAGCAGTCATAACAACAACATCTGAGCAAGATCCACTCCTTGAAAGGCAAGCACACACCTTCTTCCCTTCAGCTAGGGCTGCCTCAGCAGCACATACGTCAAGAATGATAACAAATGTGATCTTGTTGGGCTCAATGTTTTCCAACTTCATTTCTGAGAAGATGTCAAGTGATTCCTTAGCCTGCCCGTGTTGAGCATGGACTGTGATCATTGCATTCCAAGAGATAACATTTCGCTTCCACATTCTATTGAACATTCTCTGTGCTTCATTTACACTTCCACACCGGCCATACATACTGATTAGAGCATTCCCTACCATGACATCTGGCTCAAGAGCAGCATGCACAATACGCCAGTGCACGTGTCTACCATCAGTGAGGTCTTTCTGAGAAGCACATGAACTAAGAAGGGTGATGAAAGTAACCTTGTCAGGAAGTACTCTAAGCATTTGCATTTGTTTGAAGAATTCGAATGCTGCAATGGAACACCCTTCCTGCACATGTGCTGCTATCAAGGCATTCCATGTAAAAACAGTCCGGTCTTCCGTTTTGTCAAACACTCGCTGCGTGTCCTCCAGACTACCACTTTTGCTGTACATAGTAATGAGGGGGTTCAGTATAGTTCTGACCGCCTCAAGTCCCCAGCTCGAAACATAAGTATGCATCTCCCTACACCTCCTTAAGTCTCTCACATGGGCACATGCTGCAAGAACGCTCACAAAGGTTAGACTGTCTGGCCTGGGCCCTTCCAGTTGCATGAGTGTGAACAACTCTAGGGCGTCCCTGTCCCGTTCATGCTGAGAATATGCTGCAATCATTGAATTCCATGAGGTAACATCACGCTCACGCTCTGGCATGTGATCGAAGACCTTCCTTGCAAAGTCTAGCATGCTGGACTGAATGAAAGATCCCATCAGAAGAGTCCATGAGAACACATTCAACTGATGCATCGAGGAAAAAACTGCATGTGCATCGTCTACGGCTCCACATTTGCCGTACATTTGGATAAGAAGATTCCCCAATAAAAGGCCTGGCCCGTGTCCCATCCGGATGACGTGGGCATGGAGAAGCCTGCCCTGGGCCAAGGCCCCTTCGTCCCCAAACTTCCGGAGTAGACCTCTGTAGATGGTGGTAGGAGGATCTGCATCATTGCCCTGCCCCAAGATCTGCTCGAACCTTGGCCTTTGAGGGACGTCCTTATCCTGCTGAAAGTCCCGAGGTTTGTGATTGCATGCGGGCGTAACGAGGCGAATACCTCCTCTGTACAAATCTTTACGAGAGCTCTGGCACGGTGAAAGGAGAGGAAGCGCGCTGCAGCAGCTGCCAGCAGCAGTAATGCCGACGAGTTCCCCGCGATCAAACAAAAGCTCGTGTTCCGAGGCCAGGCGACTAACCATGGACGGGATCCAGGAGGCATCAATGGCTGAGATGAGGCGTACTAAAAAAATTAGATGTGCAACATTTTTGTGGCAACTTAGTCTGGCACAAACTAAAATATGAGATTTCATGAAAGGGAGCCTAAAAGTTTGCAAATAACTATCTTAACTCATAATAATCACTATATTTTATATATATATAAGTGACACCAAAGTATAAACAGGAGGACTGTGAGTAAACTAAAAGTGAACTAAGTAAGTATACTACGAGTAAACTAAGAGTGACACCAAAGTATAAACAAGACTGTGAGTAAACTAAAAGTGAACTAAGTAAGTAAACTACGAGTAAACTAAGAGTGAACTTGAAGATTCTTGGTTATATAATAAACTAAGAGTGAACTAGGAGTTTCTTGGTTATAGAGTAAACTAGGGGTGAAGTGATTAAGTACACTAGGAGTTTTGGAAAGTATTAGTATCAGACATGTTCTTACCTCACTTTCTTATCACCTTTAGTCACTTTGCTTTTGTTTGATATTTTATATAGAACAAATGGAGTGCCTTGAAGACTACATAAGTGAATTTGTGCTCTCAAAGGTTGATTCAGATACTCACACAAGCACCCATGAAAGTAGCGACCATGAAGATGATGAAGATCATTCTCAAGGCACCCTTCCAAGCTCAGAAGAGCTCAGCAAATGAAGAATATTCTCTTCCCTTAATCCAAATCAGTATGTTTCTAGCAAATTCTACTCTTTTGATAAAAAAAGTTACGACTTGATGAAGAGTGCAATCCAAAGTAGCATTTCAATGACCTTGGAGGCTTTGAAGTCTTGTGACACTAGAGGCATGCTTGATTTGAAGAGATGGAAGAAAATGAAAGACAACCTGTGCTTGGAGCAAAATGAAGATGGTTCCACATATCTTTGCTTAAGCTCACTGCCAAAGTTGAAGATCTCCTACATAGAGAGGTGGGAAAACATTGTGTAAGAGTGTCATACATTGGGGGGATGGAACAATGTGTCATCTAGATATAGACGACACTCTTCAAAAAATTAAGTCTACATGGTGTGTAGACATCAAAAGGCATGGAATTCCTATTGCATATGTGAAGTACCTTCTTAATGTTTGTGACTACAAGAGATAGACCAAAAATCCCAAAGTACCCTTCTCAAGCATGAAAGAAGAAGTGTCAATGTATCGAGCTTTGATGAATATTATGCTTGAGCACAAAGTGAGGCTAGTTATGGTTTGCTCAAGTAAGAACCATGGCCAATGTAAGACAGTTGTTGATTATGCGTGCCACAACGGTGGGGAAACCACATAGAACAGGAATTAAAAAGAGACTTAGGAGGTCAAAGAAATGTGATTTCCCTTTCAAGGTGAGAGTAGAGTACTTTAAGGACACAAAAAATGCTTCCATTTCATTATTTCCGCTTCATGAAGGACATAGCCCTGGAACCCGTGAGGAGTTGTATCACTTACCAGTCCATCCAAATGTCCTTGACTGCTACATGGAAGACTTGTTTGACATGGGTACCTCACGACATGTGGCAAAGATGTCTTTGTCAAAGGAAAGATTACATTACGAGCGATGTACTCCCATTGATCAAGTTGTCTACAGGGACTTTATGCTTCAAAAGGAGATCTCAATGTTGTCTTACCAAATACGCAATGAAGGTACACTCAAAGAATTTTAATGTATCTTATAACGGGTACATGCTTTGGTTAGTTGCAAATGAGATTGAGATTTCTTTGCAGTTGTAGTAGTGTATGGAAGATCTCAAAAGATGATTGGATCACCATATGGGGAGCGTGGCTTGCATGCTAAAGACAAAAGACACAAGACAAGGTATGCAGTATATTCTTATTCCTCATAAATGGAAAGATTGTGGTTACTAGAATATACTAACATTTCTATTTTGCTAGGTGTGCTATTGTGCTAACCTTACAACCTTCATACAGTGGATGATAAGGATAAGCCTTTCATTATTATTATTCATGATAAATGGATGTTAGAGATGGCAATGTGGTTTTCTTTGCATAATTCATGGGCTGTCAACAATAGTACTTTCAAGACAAATGTATCTAGGCTTCCATTATATGCAGCTATCTTGCCAAACAGCATGGTATGTGTATACCTATTTGGTTTATGATGTGCACTAATGATCCAGGCTCAAAGCATGAAAGCATTGCCCTAGAGATAAACCTTAAGACGATTCTATCTAGAATGAAGGAAGTTCGACCCACGGCACTTGTTATTGACAAATCTCAGATAGAGCTTGAAGCTCTTATTAAGATGATTGATGGAGACCATTATTGTTGGAAAGATAATGGCCTAGGACTTCATGAACAAGTTTCATGTCGCATTATTATTTGTTCGTTTCCATACAAAGAAAGCATGGGTAAAGAATCTCCTTCTAAAGGTATATCATAGTTTTGAATATGTATGCTCTTTTTTTTTTACTCGTGTAAGTATCTTTTCAATCAAAAAACTTGCATATGTAGGTTCCAAAGGATCTGCAAGATCATCTGTTCTCTTCCATGACAACACTTATGTATAGTGTCACAAAATCTGATTAAAACTATCAAGGGCTTCTTCGACACTATTCTGCTTACATGAATGTGCAAAAATATGTGACAAATGGATGGTGTGGACATGATTGTTCTTGGCATACAAGATGGCCCAAGTTTGGTCATTTATTCAATTATGGAAATGTGGACACGACCAACTTGGTTGAAAGGTTATGGCAATCCATAAAGTATACGCTATTAGATGCCCGAATCAATAGGTCTATCTTGGACCTTCTACATGCTCTTATAGGTGATTCTACAATTGGCACTCACTTGGGCAAGGAGTTCTTTAAGTAAAAGCAAGAAATAGGTATGTCTAAGCTTCAAAAGATTCATTTGATTTAGTCTACTACAGATTGTAATGTGATTTTATTGTTTTAGTTGTCTCGGGATGCTTTAACATCCGTGGCTCCTCAAAGCACCACACCACACGACTATAAGGGGGTGAAAATATGTTGCAGAGAATGATATCTCTTCTTAGCAAATTATAAATGACATGATATTATTGTTTAAGATCCAAAGTGTTTGTACACCAAGTCATTAGTACTATGTGAGCATGCAATGTAACTATTATGATTGCCCAGATGGAACAAGTGGTTGTAAACACTTCTATGCAATATGCCTAACCATAGAGAAGCACTTCTCATAGTTGCTTCCCATTCTGCCAACTGTGGATAATGCACATGGGATGATCTAGGACATAAATGGCACAATGGAGGACACAAAGGTAGATCATGTGGAGGAGGTGATGAGTGCCATAGAGAGCGTAGTGGTGGCAACCCCAAGTTGTGGAGTGGACAATAGTCAAGTCTTGGTTTGTGTTAATGAAGTGAGAAGCATTCTTTAAAAGATCAAAGGAGAGCTTTAGAAGAGCGATCCTTCTCAAAAGTTTGCCTCATGCATCAACTTAACACTTGCAAGGAAATCCTTATGAGTACTCTTGCGCCCAGAGCAGTCAACATGCCCAAGAGAGGACGCATTCGACAAATACAAGAAAATCTGACTCAAGCAAGGCTTGGACATGGGAAGAAGCTAGAGGTAGCTACTACATGTAAAAATGAAATTGAGATAGGGTCTTCTTAACCCACTATGCGTGCTTGTGTAATTGGAGTATTACAAAGGAAGCATCAACATGGCAGGCATCGCATTCGATTTGAGGAGAAACCATGGATTTGGTGTTCACATTGTTGCACCATAGCTTTTATGGGAATAAATTTTTATAGTTGGCACTTGCAATAGTGTAAGAAATCAGTCTTTAAACCACTGTGAGAAGCCGAGATGATTTGGCAACCTTCTAGAAATGTTTTCCCTTATTTGTAGGCACCACTATGAAGAAACTATGTGCAGTAATAACCTCTAGAAATGTTTTCCCTTATTTGTAGGCACCACTATGCAGAAACTATGTGCAGTAATAACCTCTTGTAGTTGGCCCCTAATTGTGAAAAGGACATGAGCTTTATCCCCAAAAAAAGATGTAAAAATGCTAATATTAAAAGCCTTAAAAGTACAAAGGCTATGAAGTAACACCATCAAAATTTGATTTAGAAAAATATAAGCTATGAGAGAAATCTCACAGATATGGCACCTTTTTCTTAGAAGCTTGATGCTTGATCTCTGCATATAAGATAGCCATGTTTTTGTATATATGGGGCTTCTAAGACATTGCTAAACACCAGATCTTGAATAGATATCATGTAGAAAATTCCATCATGTAAGTAGAATGATAGGTGCCATTAGAAGCTTCATGCTTGATCTCAACACATAATGTAGCCATGTTGTTGCATATATGGGGCTTCCAAGACATTGCTAAACACCTTGTGTAATCAGATCTCAAAGAGATTCCATGCAGCAAATTCCATTATGTAGAATAATAGGTGCCATTATATGTGTGAATTTCGTGTTTTCTTGAAGCCCTTTAACTACATAGCTTTTGTGTTTGTAATGAAAAAACAACTTAGGGTGCACATGCACATGGGCATGGTCTAGGCACATGGGCTTAGGATATCTCTATACATGTCGGATTAGGGCACATGTGGCCTTGGGACTATAAAAGGCATATGGCCTATGTACTGTGTACCTTTTGATATCTTTGGATGGCCTTTTGAGATCTTTTGGCCTTTTGGTTCTTTAGACAATCTTGGAGCCTTTGGCTTACATAGATTTGGGCTTATGGAATGCTATTTCCATCCACTTGGTGAGAGGCTAAATCACTTAGGCATCATGGATTTATATGTGATCATTATCTTAATTACATTCAAACTTTCATGGTGATTTTCCATATCTCACCTTCATTGCAATTGGTATTAGAGCTTTGCTTTGATCTTGGTCACTTTTGTCTTTGGTTTTGGTGGTGATTAAGACTTAACATTTTTAGATTAAGTTTTACATAGTTTTTCAAGAATAATGTTATCTTGATTTGTGTGGATTAGCATTGAGACCAGTGTTAGTTATTTTTGAATCTATGATAATCGCCATTTTTAGAAATCTTATTATTTTTAATAGAATGTCTTACCTCATTCAAAATATGACCAAAATCGATAGTGAATTGATTAGTAGCTTCGATTTTGTGATTTGTAGAACTTATATTAGGCGCAATATGGGATAGGACTCTTGCAGTCCATAGTAGGAGACACCCCACAACAACATGATGACATGAGTGTACTTTACCTAGTGGGAGGACCCTATCAAGTAAGGAATGCACAGGAAGAGCTTCTAGAGTAGGGGTGGAGAGGAAGAGCTTGCACCATTATTCTATTAAATAATGTTACCGACTCCTTGTCTTTTCTAGACAATGGTGGGTCATTTCCTAGACAACTTAGCTAGTGGTAGCTACTTAGCTCACTTGCCTGTAGTATCCATGCCATATCACACTGAGAATGCACTCAGACCGTTGCCTCGTACACCAGAGGAGGCATTTGTTGAAATATACAAGTGAATAGGGTGTGTGCGGGAACAAGCCCTTATCAAGAGGCTGTAAAAGAGAATCTGTAAATGAGAGAGAAGCTGTGAAAAGGTGAGAGGTATCTACTTGGAGAGAATAAAGGGTAGTATGAGAAGATTTAGGATGTGTGGAGATATTCTGGGAAGAGGTGGAGAGAATCAAGCAAAAGAGGTGGAGTCAATCAAGCAAAAGAGGTGGAGTGAATCAAGGAGAGATCAGTGGGATTAGATGCTTGGATGTAAACTCTATAAATTGAGGCATTGGCCTAATGAGAATTTGCTGGTTTTTGATTATCCATGCCTACATTAAGCTATCAGTTAATTGCTCACTAATCTCATCTTAATCATCGTCTAATCTCTTTGTTAATGATGTTGATTCTAGCATTCGATCCACCATAGATCATCACATTGCTGCAAATTTAACATGGTATCAGAGTCTAGCTTAGAATCCATCAAATTTATGAGCCCATTATCTTGTTAATTACCTAGTTAATTAGGATTAGTAGATAATCAAATTTTTAGTCATTTTTCAACAAGCCTTCTGTACCACAGCTAGTGGAGGGGCTTGATCTCCCTCCAGGCTCAACATTAAGCAATAACTTCTTAGCCACACAAAGCTACATCCCTATGCTTTAGCCCATCAAGACGAATCGCGAAACCGCCAAGAGAAGCTGCAGATTTTTGCGTTTTTTCAAGCGCCATTTTTTTGAAGCAAAACTAAGATCCCCTCTCCACTAGAAGCAATTGGTTTAATTCCTCTTGGCCCCAAGGGTTTTCAAGGGTGTTCTACAAGCTGGTGAAGATAGTTTTTGATTTCATCAAGTCTACAGTGAGATCCAAGCTCTGCATCAAATCTGCAGGTGACTTTGGTAAAACAGAGATTAAGCATTCAATGTTTGGTCAAATCTTGTGTTTCTTGGCTTAATCCTCTACTAGACTAACTGCTATTGATGGCTTTGAAAGGATTTGAGCTCATTTGAACTCTAAGGTCCCAGATCTAGACTCCTCGCATACTCTGTTTTTTGCACACAAAACAGAGGATTATTTTGCTAATCAATGATTAATCAATACTAATCAATATATTTTGGTGAAATTGAGGGTTAAAATTAACCATTGGGTATCTGATACACATCCCTATAACTTCAGATTGCGATTCGGAGATGGTTTGATACTCCAACCATTCATCAGTACAGATTTGTTACCCTTGGCTTTATGTAATTTCTGGTGAATTTATGGTGATAAATCTATTGTAATCATCACCTAAACACCAGATTGAGTTGTAAAAGGGTAGACACTGCCCTTAAATCTTGAAATTGGATCAAGAGGTAAGACCCTCTTCACATCATCACATGAGCACGGCACAAGAGATAGCCAAATTTAATGGGGAGTAGTTTTATACATGGCAAACAAAAACCAGGTATTTACTCATGAGGAAAAATCTGTGGGGGCTAGTTGAGGGAAGAGATGAATGCCCAGAGGTGAGTGGGAAAAATGAGTGGAAGAGCAAGAATGAGAAAGCATTAGGACAACTCATCACACTCAGTCTAAATGATGAAATCATTCATCACATCATAGGGATATAATGGGCAAAAGATGCATGGGATGAACTCAATAAATTATTTGGCACTCAAGCAAAAAATTCAAAGATAAATCTGTTAATGCAATTCTACAAACTTGATATGAAGGAAAGTGAACCTTTAATCACACACTTAAACAAATACAAAAGCATTAAGCAACAACTGTGGCAGCCACCATTGGCAAGAAGGTAGAAGATGATGAGGCACTAGCAATGCTTCTGAAGAGTGTGGACAAAGGTGAATATGAAAATATTGTAGCAACCTTAAAGAATTTGAATTGAAGTTGCACGAGATAGAAGGAGCTCTACTAGAGCAAGAGACCAAGGTCAAAGAGAAGAAATGGCTGGACTCAACAATTGGAGAAGAAAAAGCATTCTTCACCCGAGGAGGATTCTCTCAAGGACAAGGACGAGGAAGAGGTAGAGTAGGAGGAAGGACCTTCACTTGCCACAACTGTGGAAAGCCAGGACACATGGCAAGAGACTGCTACAGCAAACCCAGTGGAGAAGGAACGACATCGGCAAACTTCATGGAGGCTCCTAATAAGGAAGTGGACTCAGATCATCTTTTCTGAGAGAGAGAGAGAGAGAGAGAGAGAGAGAGAGAGAGAGAGAGAGAGAGAGAGAGAGAGAGAGAGAGAGAGAGAGAGAGAGAGAGAGAAACCCCACTACCCAATGTAACCTGTCCCAATAGAGTAAAACCACCTCTGAGCCACCGATGATGTAGGCTATGTGGTAGATGTATGTGTGAGCACTTTAGTCAAGGTCACGGGCAGTTGTAGTAGCCTTGGACACATAGAGAGAGAGTGTGTGTCAAGGACTATGAGTTTAGGGACTTGAGGCACTGGTCGCGACGGACTACCAAGTAAGAGGGAAACTTGGTATAGGGTCCAGGTGTGCTAGGATTATTCACTTGAGGGGAGGTGTTGAAATATACAAGTGAATAGGGTGTGTGTGGGAACAAGCCCTTAGCAAGAGGCTGTAAAAGAGAATCTATAAATGAGAGAGAAGCTGTGAAAAGGTGAGAGGTATCGACTAGGAGAGAATAAAGGGTAGCATGAGAAGATTTAGGATGTGTGGAGATATTCTGGGAAGAGGTGGAGAGAATCAAGAAAAAGAGATGGAGTGAATTAGATGCTTGGATGTAAACTCTATAAATTGAGGCATTGGCCTAATGAGAATTTGCTGGTTTTTGATTATCCATGCCTACATTAAGCTATTAGTTAATTTCTCACTAATCTCTTTCTCATCTTAATCATCATCTAATCTCTTTGTTAATGATGTTGATTCTAGCATTTGATCCACCATAGCTCATCACATTGCTACAAATTTAATAGCATTTCTATTGGAATCAAACCGTGACGATGACGAACTTAGTGACATTGGGTCCAACCCACTGTGTGAGTTGTGGCTATCTGATGACAACCTGTTGCGATGAAGATTTTTTTTAAAGGTTTATAAGAAGCAACAATTAAAGTTATCAACATTACAAGTACAATTCTACAAGCTGACTTCCAAGAGCTATATAACTAACCAAGTGTATTTCAAACCGATCCTCAAATAATGCTGTTGTTTTCAATTTTAATCTTTTTTATAATTCTCCATTCAATGTCTGTTTGAGTGCGTGCTTGCATCATTCTGACAGGTCTATCACTTTTCTAGTTATTACTTGGATAACCATTAAGGATTTGGTCCTAATTCAATCCTTACTTAGATCAACTTTAAAGTATACCAAAGGAGTATACCACGTACTCCACCTAGTTTAGTGGTGCCCTCTTTAGTTAGAGTAGAGCCTTCTAGATAAATTGTCAAGTGAGAGTAGTTTAAAAAAAAAGCAAACAAACAAATAACATTTAAAAAAAAAGAATGACCCAAAAAGATAACAATCGCCATGGGACATCTTAGTAGGACTTTGGTTCTTAGTGATAGAGCAATAGGACCGTAGCCTTGATCTTCATGGGATGAGACCTTGTGGCAAAAAAAATAAAAGGGCTAAAAAACCATCGCTATATGAGGTGCTTAGCAGTTCTTCTATGGGGTCTCTGGTCCATTCCTTGGGTCTGGGTGGTGCCCTACTTTCACATTTTTATCTTAGAACTAAAAGTTATAATTTCTTATTTTTTTTAAAATCAAATTCAAAATCTTGTTATAAATCACTGAGCAGTTTCATTTATAAAGGATAGATAATATCTAGAGATGGTTTCAAAAAAGTGATAGTGTGTAGAGACAAGGGTCATAACCCAAGGCATGCTTTTTTTCTCCATCTCATTGTTTAGATTGAATTTGGATCAACCTTAATATTACCTTTGTCTTAACTATAAAAATTTGATCAGTCCAACACACTAGTCCCTCATTGCTTGATTAGGTGTTTGTGCCAACATGCATCGAGCATACAACCTTGACGCATCTTCATCGGCATATTTTGAGGACAGAATCTACATTAGGAAGGGGGGTATGATAACCCTTGCCAGAGACCTCTATGGCATTGATGCGAGCCAATGTATCATTTTCACCACCTTTGGGCCATAGGAAGCCATGTATTGTATATTTTACATGTGTACTCGTTGCGCTTGTCTATTAAAGGCACACCACAAGATCCTAGGTTGAGAATGCTAGCTTTAGAATAGGTGTTTACACTAGTTAGAGTGGCCAAATGTGCCCGAGGACCACCCTTTTAACTTTGGCCACCCAAGAGTATGAACCCCAGAGGGTACCTACAAAATAATAGAGTGCTCTTCTTCTTTAACCTCGTATACTATTACTTTCTTGCCTTGTGCTTGTTTGAGATTGAATGTATGCTTGATTGCATGAGTGAGTGTGTAAGATAGAGTGGTGAGGAGGTTCAAGCTTCCATTAGAGTGCGATCGTGTGTGGAGCTTTCAGATATGGCTACGTGGCAACATCATATCCTATGAGAATCCCAGGAAACCAGCTTTCACGAGATGAGTGACACACCTTGACTATACAATTATAAGCTAGGCCACAGTAATTTGGTTTCTCGGTTGAGCTGTTTATGCTCTTGAGTGTGGTTAGGCAAAGTTATTTCCTATGTTCTTTCTATGGTGCCAAGGCTTCCCAACTCATTTAGGCTTGACTCTTATGCCTATGGTGCCAAGGCTTCCCAACTCATTTAGGCTTGACTCTTATGCTCTTGAGTGTGGTTAGGCAAAGTTATTTCCTATGTTCTTTCTATGGTGCCAAAGCTTCCCAACTCATTTAGGCTTGACTCTTATGCCTACCACATCCTGAGGAGATTAACTAAACATTTATGCTTATCTCTCTACTCCAAACCATCTGGCCATATACCATCCAGTGTCTAAACTAGGAACTTCTAGGTGTGCCTAGGTGCTCACCCCCACAATGGTTACTCCGCTATATAAGCTATATTCCAACCATATGGCCACATTTGGCCATAATCCCATGTCTAAACTGGGAACTTTTGAGTGTGTGCCTGGGTGCTCACACCACAATAGTTACTCCTCCTTCTTAATACAATTATTTAATGCAAACTGCCACATTCAGGCTGGAGATCTTCCCAGATTCGGCCAGTGAGAATGCCCACTTAATACAATTATTTAATGCCCACTTAATACAATTATTTAATGCAAACTGCCACATTCAGGCTGGAGATCTTCCCAGATTCGGCCAGTGAGAATGGAACAGGTGTGGCACAAATGCCATGGCATTGGCCTATAAAAGGAACGGCCGTTTGCTTCTCAGAATTGCCTGTAGAATGTGATTTTAACCTTGTTTTTCCCTCAGATTCTGGCAATTTTAGGTATGTTCCCACTAACTTTTTGAGTTTTTGATTTAATAGAGAGCTAGAGCTAGTCTCAAGCTATCTATTGATGCCTACAATGCTTAATGAAACCTAACTAATTAAGATTAATTTGTTAATTAAGCTAAGGTGCAAACTTGATGAAAAAAGAACAAAAAATCAGAGATTTGCATAAATGTCAAGGGCAATGTTTGAGCACTTGCATCTCCCATGCTCGGTGAATTAAGCTAAGGTGCAAACTTGATGAAAAAAGAACAAAAAATCAGAGATTTTCATAAATGTCAAGGGCAATGTTTGAGCACTTGCGTCCCCCATGCTCGGTGAAGACCTCAATGCTCCAATGCTCGACCGACCTCCATTTCTCCATGAAATCACCATCAACAAAAAAAAATAAGCTCAAAGTCAAGCAACCTACCAATGGATTTGTACTCCAACTGGGCCAAATAAGAACTTTAGCAAATGAAAGTGGAGGACCCTAAGCTAAATGCATTCCCTGGCACAGCGGTGCCCAAGATGTTAAACCTAAATACTGCCTTGCACACAAGAGAGAGAGAGAGAGAGAGAGAGAGAGAGAGAGAGAGAGAGAGAGAGAGAGAGAGAGAGAGAGAGAGAGAGAAGAGAACAGAGACAACATGAAAGGGTCGAGTCTAGATAGCCAACCCTCATTAGGGTTAACGCCTCAATGTGAAGCTGCTAGGGGCTCCCTCCACCTCTACTTGTGTCACCCAAGTAGAGATTCAATGGCTAGGTAGAGAGAAAGAAGGAGGGATCTATGGAAATCTCAACCTTCACCTCATGCCACATGCATGCAAGAGAGACTTGGTAGAGAGCAAAGAGAGGGGAGAGAAGGAGAGAAGCTAGAGCATCACCATCCCTACAAGCACACACCAACTACTACTGGTCATTAAGTATTCCGTGCTAGTATACTCATTCAAGTACTCTGACTTCTCTAATGAGGATTTCCTACCACAAAGGCGACAAAAAAAAACACCCAAAAAAATAAAGAGTATTACTGGGCACATGCAAAAAAGCAAACTCATAAGAGGCCATCAGACTATTTGAATACTTAACCAATACTCCACTAACTTCTTTCCATCTCACTAACTCCCCCACTCCCTCTCATTTCCGAAGGAGAGATAGGAGAACCAACCAAGTGTGACACTTCCTCGTGTGCCTCGACAACCCCTCACTGATCATCACGAGGACGCTATCGACTTTAGGAAGGGGAGTATTAACCATAAATATTGGTTAACACATTCCTATGACAACTATGTCTGCGCACTTATGTAATGGGTGCCAGCACTATATATTGTAAATCTCGTCATTTGATGAGGGAGACACCCTAAAGAGGCGCTCCCAAAAGTATTGAGCTTCGACAAGAGGATCGTAGTCGGTTGGCCAAAACATAGAGAAAAGCCTTGTAACTATGTTTTGGGTACCCCGGGTAACTTAATCCCGGGCGACCTAGTGGGAAAAGGCTTGGAACTATAAAAGAAAATTTCTCTTGTTTGTAACTCGTTCTCCCATTTATGCAATAGAAGTGGAGTGTTATCTCTCTACCTCTCTCTACCTATCTCTTGCAGCTCTAATCTAGCATGTGTAGTGTGCTTAGGGTTAGGGTTTGGGAGTGCGAATCACTTGTTCCCTCTCTCTCTCTCTCTCTCTCTCTCTCTCTCTCTCTCTCTCTCTCTCTCCCCCATAGTGTGTGTGTGTGTGTGTGTGTGTGTGAGATAAAAGAGGACCCTCGCACTACCTTTCTACCACCTGCAAGTGGGGAAGATTGGCTACTGCGAGGGCCCTTATAAAGGCCATGATCCACCCGAGTTGAAGTCCCACCGTTGGGCGTATATGCCCTCATGTTGCATTCTACCGACGTTAATACCTCTCTCTCCCATACAGAGAGTGTGTGTGTGTAATAAAAGAGGACCCTCGCACCACCTTTCTGCCACCCACAAGTGGGGAATATTGGCTAGTGCGAGGCCCTTATAAAGGCCATGATCCACCCAAGTTCAAGTCCCACTGTTGGTCGTATATGCCCTCGTGTTGCATTCTACCGATGTTAATACCTCTCTCTCTCTCTCTCTCTAACCAACGTGATCTTCTTCTGTGGAGATCCCACATGATCTTCACAAGAGAGCTTGCATCACCCGTTGGGTTAGAGCAACTGCCTCGGTGTGACGAGTGCGAGAGAGGATGAGTAACGAGCGGGCTACGATGGAGATCTTGAGCACAGCTTGAGCTCGGCGGATAGGCAACTTCCCATGACACGTTAGGGTAGGGTTTCCTTAACAATAGGATATTAAAGAATCCCTTACCTAAGTCAAAAACTTGGGAGACAACTCTACCATGGAATACATCGTCTTGCAACCATTTAGTGATATCAGAAACGGAAGCTTACCAGAGCAGAATACAATTGTGCTTCTACACAGAGAAAACAACCCAACTTGACTCGTCACCAACTCGGGTGAGACCTTCAAACATACCTTACCACTCCTAGTCTGGGGTCTTTGAGCCTGAGTGATAATCTTATCCGCTACCCACTTCGAAGTCGCCTTCTTTCATTCCATTCCCTTATCCTCTTGGGCTCGTAATTGCTTTATCTCTTCAGAGCACTCCTCTCCCGAATCCCCCTGGCCCCCCACATCCTCCTTTGGACATTAAATCCAATCCTCCTCCATGCATGCAAGTTGTCACCCTCCTCAACGTACAAAGGCATGCACTCATGCGTGTGAGGCGATGCCCACTCGCCCATGATCGCCGCCACCCACATGTCCTTATCTATCAATAACTCTCACTTAACTCCAAAGTACCTCTCTCTCTCAAGCTATCTCTCGAAAGTAAACCATTCTTAAGAGTACAAATTTTTAAAACTAGTTTTTTATATTTAATTGTGACTATGTCAATCCTTCATATGGATGACTTCTAGACTCTATACTATAATACTTGACACATTGGAGACACATCTTCAGCTCTCAATAAGGAAATATTGCATAAATTAATTAGATCCCTCTTTTTAAAAAAATTTAAACCACCTTAATGATGCCCTTGGCTTATAATCCCATTTGATTTTTTGCTTATAATCCCATTTGATTTTTGGCTTCTATGTCCTCACATGCTTGTTGGCAGATTCTATGTCCTTGCATGAACCGATCTAACATAGCCAATTGGTTATATACAGTCACAAGCACTAGGGTGAATACATTGCACTCATTAAGGTATATACTGGGATAGCTTGATATCACACTGTACACCAACCTTGCAATATACGTCCAGCATACATATACCATAGATTAATACCTGCCTTCATGTGAATACCTTAGTGACAGTGTTCACTTTAACCTAACTGCACGTATTGTGCTCTCCATTCATAAGTGTTTTACCCTCTACCTAAAACCCTCTACCTAAAACAAACTTTGAATTTAGTAATTAATGAAATCATGTCTCTATAAACTCGTTCACGATGCGGGCATCATCATACACCCCCATATCTCTATGAACCAATGGTCATTTCAACTGGAAGAGCCCTCTATACTAGGAACACTTCTACACTTTAAGATTGGGATTCTCACACGGGCATTAGACGTGTGTATAATCCTACCACCAACTGATTCACAACGCTTTAAAAAGGTGTAAGCCTCCAGCTACTTAAACTAAATAGTGACCTTAATGCAATTGGTTATGAAAATGACATTCTTTACCCAGCATGGCCCAACCATAAGAAATATGGTTATGACTTTAGAACGTGATAATCTATTATGGACATCATAGCGATGATTAAGCAAAACCAACCCAACCCCCCCCCCCCCCTTTCCTCTTCTTCTTTCCTTTTCCCCTCTCTTCTTAGTACAATTCAGAGAATCTAATGCACTCCTTTACTACCCCCCTCTTGCCTCATCTACTGTCATAGAACTCAGATTTACCTCACCTTTCAACCTATGTTGGCAAGCACATCTGTTGTAAAATTCATGCCCTTTGACCTATGGGGACAAACAATTAAATGAGAGAGAGAGAGAGAGAGAGAGAGAGAGAGAGAGAGAGAGAGAGAGAGAGAGAGAGAGAGAGAGAGAGAGAGAGAGAGAAGTTTTGGATGAGAGACGACAACACGTGAAGGCAAAAGTCAAGGTGATGAATAGTGAATAGATGATAGACAGTGTGATTAGATGCCAAAGACTGCAGATCCCCAGACTGTAATAGGTGCCCAACAACCTAAATATGGGCTCAACAACGATGGTTTCTTGTACTAAAATTTAACCTGGATAAAACCATACAGAATATCACACATATATTGGCATAATACATGGTAGATTGACCGATTCAATAAATTTATTATTCATACTATATACTCCTAAGAAAGAAAAAATGAGTTCTTAAGGTGCTTTTAGTGCAGTCAACAAAACTGTAATTCCCTTCAATGGTTCACCTAGAAGATGCAACAATAATCAAACTCTTCCTCTTGCTCTTGCTATTGCACTTGCTTTCACATAAATTGTATAAACCTCAAGTAGATTCTCTGAATTTCTATTCAAGAGGATGAATAGGTTAACAAGTCACTTTGATTGATAGGGGACTATATTGAATTGTGTATTTTGAAATGCCAAAGGCTTCGGAGTGGTGGGGAAATTAGGTCATGAGGGGCACAAGGGTAGAGAGAGGAGCGGATGTACAAGTGTACAAACGTTATAAATTAGGGTTTCATCAAGCCTCTCTCTCCTTACACCTCTTGTAGGGTTTCTTGGCCACACAACTGAGAAGTGCGAAAGGCCCTTTATCTGTCTCGATGGTCGCTTGGCCAGAGGTACTCTAGCCAGGTTTGGTAGCCTTAGTTGGAGTGAAACCAGGCTTGTGTACTTTGACATCGAGATTCGGTCTTCTGCTGATGAGAACCCCAACCAAGGACCACTCAACTAGCCCTGTCAACATCGCCTCAACTCCATACAATGAGCAGGACCTGCATCACAACGAGGTTCACCTGGAGCACCATGCCCCACTCCTTTCCCATCATGACAAAGCCAAGAACCGCCAGGCCTCTGGATTCCTTTTCCCACATGCAACCATGCGAGCGACATGCAGACAATCTCCCTTTTTGGCTACCCCCTTCCCAAACCGCACACTCGTCGCCTATTTCCTTGCATGATAACAACCTGTTCTCTCCTCTCCTTCATGTAGCCCTAGATCAGAAACAAGTGCCATCTCCGGTGGAAGCTTTGCGCTCTAATGGAGCATCAGGATGGCCCTAGCCCACAACCCCAAGAAAAGGAGAATGATGGAGGCAGTTAGGGCCCATTTCTTCTATCTCATGGAGAGAAAGTTGTTACAACTAAAGGCAGCTCTATTGAAGAAGCTTGGAGGATCCCGAGAAGAGGTGGACCCCACATCACCCGTACGGAGGCAATGGAGTTGCTGAGGAGAAACTGCAGAATGCAGGAATGGTAAGCGTTCTGTATCACTCCCTATAACTTTAGTTCAGGAGTGGCAGCAAGTTTACCAGACTTGGGTGCTAATTGGGTTATGTTACGGACCAAGACCCCCTGCTCTGCTGCTGCTTTCTGCAGATACCCTGAAATATTGGATAAAAAATAGCTGGTCCACCACCCGAGGCCTTATTGTTGAACATACTCAGTATCTCCCAAATAACTATTTCTATTTTCTGTTTAAGGAAGAAGCTATGGCGCTTAATGCATTAGGGGCCGGACAATGGGTTATTAGGAACTCCCCTCTCTCCCTCTTCATGTGGTCTCTTGGTTTTTCTCTAGTTGGGCCCAAACCCAAACTCTGCCCCATTTGGGTCGAGCTCCCTAACCTGCCTCTACACGTGCATCCCCTAAGTAAACTGCTTCCTAAACTAGTAGGCAGACTCTTGGGAGAGTTAGGGCTAATGTAGAACTTAACCCTAGATGGGACCCTCAAGCCCTGATAGAACTAGACCTAAGCAAGGAGCTTCCAGAATCCATTGTCATTGATTCTGGCTTAATTGTCATCTTAGAGAAACTGCTCATCTTAAAAAACATGCCCAACACTTGTTTCCAATGTAGATCGAAAGAACACTTCATTAGGAATTGCCCGACTAAATTTTCAACTCCTTCCCAAGATCCTGTCAATTAAGCGGCTCCCAAAGAGGATAGCCAAGGGTTTCAACAGGTGGGAAGGAGAGGTAAAACGCAACATCTCCCCTAGCCCTCTAGAAATTAGCCAAAAGGAAAAACAACCGTTCTCCTGGTTGATATTTCTGACTCTACTCAAACCATTATTGAATCATCAAGTGATGAGGAGGACGAGGAGGTCTTGAACACGCAGAGCGAGGAAAGTGATCTAGAAAAGGAGGTAGAAATTATGGACTTTCAAGATGCGTCCAAAGTTAACCTTTACCCTATTCCCTCTCAAGCTGAGGAAGAATCCCTTCTCATATAATCTTCATCTATTTGTTTTCCTTGTGGTAGTGATGGAAACCTTGGAAAATCGACTAGATATTCATCGCTTATATGTGTACTCCTGCCAGTAGTAGATCATTGGCATCATCATACACTTATGCTTCTAGCTATATCATTTTCTCTTGATTTGGCTTATCTAGGGTTGCATTGTTAAACATGCAGAACATTAGGAATTTTTTGGACCCAAAGAGGGCCTCTTTGATTAACTTTTGATTAGGAATGGACCAATAGGAAGAGGGCTAGGTGCACATTTTTGACTTCTTTGACCCTAGGGGGCCTAGGCTTTGGTTTGCTTATGGGGCCTAATTACTACTCTTGTCCCCCTACCTCTTGGGCCCAAACTTAGAGGTCCCCCCACCTAGAATCGTGTAGATTAAAAACCCTAAAAATTGAAAATTTTTATTTTTTTCCCAAAAGTGTGTTTTCCCTCTCAAACTCCCCCCCAACATACTCTAGGTTTGGAAAGCTCATTTTGAACCTCTTTCTTTCTCTTCTAAGCTCTCCATTGCTGCAGAAATTCCATACCTCTCAAGCTCTCCCTGCTTGTCAAGCTCCCTCAGTCTCAAGCTCCCTCTCCCTCTTTCTTCCTTTTCTAAGCTCTCCATTGCTGCAGAAACTCCATCCCTCTCAAGCTCTCCCTCCTTCTCAAGCTCCCTCCCTCTCTCTCTCTCTCTCTCTCTCTCAAGCTCCCTCCCTCTCCATCGCCCTGCAGAAACTCTATCCCTCTTTAGTCTACTCTAGGTTCAGGAAGCCTATTCTCAAACTCTAACCCTCTTTTAGGCTTTCCATTGCTGCATTGAAAACCCTGAACTTTCTCTCCTCTCCACTCTTCTGTTGTAAAACAAGCTTTTCTTTTCCCTTCTTCTCTTTTCTTACCACCATGGCCTCTTCTAGTAATGTGAGAAGACCTAGGGAGAAGGTGGAAGAGCTTGTGCTGCATAACACAAGAGATGAGAATGGAGTTTGGGCTTCAACAAGATTCAGGGTTGGGGCTTGGGTCTACATGTGCAGCCAAGCTCTAAGGGACCACATCGAGTGCGTCAACCGGGGAATATGCTACATCATTGGAAGGGGCGGCTACAAGGCTTCAAGCATACTAAGAAGGAAGGACTAGTTGCCATAGTGCAACATGTGTATACCCTTGGAGACCTGTACATTCAAGGCCAACGACCAAGGTTTCCTTCAAATTGTCAGTGTATACCCTTGGAGACCTGTACATTCAAGGCCAACGACCAAGGTTTCCTTCAAATTGTCAGTGTAACATAAACACAGCTTTAATAACATGCTAATATTGGATTTTTTGTTTCAAATTTTTTTATGTCTCTTTACAGATATTTTTCCCTCTAATTATGTTGAGGAACAACCACTCCAAAGCCTCACTGGAGTTTTCTATGCTATGCATGCATCCATTGGAGAGGCAATGTTTGTATTGCAAAGCCCAAGTGATCTTGTACAGAACAATATCTTTTTCTTTTCTCACTCATATTTTGTAGATAAAAAACCAGGTTTATTTGGCAAGCTAGAAGAGATCAAGCAGACCTGCGTCAACACTTTAGCATCATGGGCTTTGACAATGTGGAAGAGTCAATTTTCAAGTTGATGAGAAGAAAGGTATATCTGATTCCACTACATGTCTAGAGTTAACCCTTACACTTTCTGGTTATTGTGCCACTTTCTATATTTTTATAGATTGGGAAGCGTAAAAAGGAGGGGACAACCATGGTCTCAGAATCATGGCAAATGGAGCAGCAAGGTGCATAGCCCTACCAACACATAGTAGGCATGTGGAAGAGCTTGAAGATGAACTGAGTATATGGGAAAATAGCCTTTGTTTTGATGCACGTGAGGGGAAAGAGTTTCACGATCGAGGTGAAGGCAATGACAACAAGCTTTCAAGTCAACAAGGAGATGGAGATCAACATGAAGTAAATGTCACAAGAGGGGCAAAAAATGAAGACATTATAACAATTTTAGATTAGATGACATGCTTGTAATTTTGTAGCAGGCTCATTTTTAAAATCTTTATTTATTTGAAATCTTAATATTTTTGCAAACTGTAATTTTTGTCTAGCGGTCTAGTGTGAAAAGGCCAAACTTTAAATTTTAACTATAAATAGCCAAAGGTGCCTTCTTTCTCATTTTCACGCGATAGAAACCAAGCACGAGCTCACACTATCTCTTTGCATTCACATGGCTACCCACTTTGACAACTTCTGTGAGTTCCTCTCCACCACCCCGTGGGTGGGCAGCAAGAGCGAGCTCTTTGTCATGTTCTCTTGTAAAGTCGACTTTGAAAAGTCGCTCGCTCTTGCGTCCCAACATTATGAGATGCAGATTGCATGCAGATTGCATACATGGAGATTGCATACATGGAGCGACTTTGAAAAGTCGCTCGCTCTTGCGTCCCAACATTATGAGATGCAGATTGCATACATGGAGAAATACTTGGCTCCCCACTCCATCTCCTTTCCCCATTGCCCCAATGATTGATGGGTGCCTGTTGAGCTGCTTAAGTACATTCAACAATATGCCCGCCCCTACATCCAGTGCCTTGAACGCTTCATAGACATCTGCATCCCCGTAGGAGCTTAATGTACCTTCAATAAGCAGGAGGTGAAGAGGTTGGGGAAGGGCAATTTAGGAACTAGGTTCCTCTCATGGCTCGCCACTTTTGCGTTCCTCATCAGCGAGGATTTGGATGAGGAGGTAGAGATGCCTGCATTGCAGTTTGGCAGGGCATTTGAGGGATGACAAGGAAGTGAAGGCAGTAGGAACGAGTGCTGGTGTAGAAGAGTAGCTTGCATCAGCCAGAGGGTGCACAATCTGCAGTTGAACAGCCCACTGTAGTAGAAGATGCAGGGCCATCTTCCCCACACGAGGAGAGCAAGGTGCTGCCAGAGCTTGAGATCAATCTCTTGAGCACCATTGTGGGGTGGAAGGTGAAGAATACTTATTTCTTCATGACCTTAAAAAGATAGCTGGCTTGAGAATGGATGAATGCTTGGGCATTATATGCACGCGATGTAAGGTGGACCTTGATACGTCCAACCTCGGTCCTCACCTTATAGTGCTATATTACCCCTTGGAGAATCTATCGCAGAGACAGTTGCTTTGGTCAAGGAAACTGTGGTTGAGACCACGAAGCAAGCCCTAATTCTAGAGGAGGAATTCACAACCTTACAAGACAAGCTAGAGGCTGAAAAGGATACCCTTGCTGTTGGAGTAATGGAGAAGACCAAAGCACCAAAAAAGGATGAGGGTAAGTCGTCGATTGACCTCTCCGCCCCCACCCGCACTTTCGCACAAGAAGACATTAAGCAAGAGGTAATAATCGACCTTTTACAACCAAGAAACATTTGTCATTATGTATAGAAAAATATTTTGATTTTTTCTTTGATTGCAGAGGGTGGTTGAAATTGACGCATTTGCTGTTGGGAGAGGCGGCGGGCGGCAGGTAGACCAGGCCAAGGTCCATGGACATGATGCTGCGTTGGCGCACTATCTTGGTCAACTGTGGATGGCATCGCCATTATCCACAGGGACTACACCCCTCAATCTGCCTTCACTCTCTTCTTTTTGAAAGCCCTCTCTAAGGTGCTCTGTGTAGCCTCTACACGCGATGTAAGGTGGACCTTGATACGTCCAACCTCGGTCCTCACCTAGATAATGCTATATTACCCCTTGGAGAATCTATCGCAGAGACAGTTGCTTTGGTCAAGGAAACTGTGGTTGAGACCGCGAAGCAAGACCTAATTCCAGAGGAGGAATTCACAACCTTACAAGACAAGCTAGAGGCTGAAAAGGATACCCTTGCTGTTGGAGTAATGGAGAAGACCAAAGCACCAAAAAAGGATGAGGCTAAGTCCTCGATTGACCTCTCCGCCCCCACCAGCACTTTGGCACAAGAAGACATTAAGCAAGAGGTAATAATCGACCTTTTACAACCAAGAAACATTTGTCATTATGTATAGAAAAATATTTTGATTTTTTCTTTGATTGTTGCAGAGGGTGGTTGAAATTGACGCATTTGCTGTTGGGAGAGGCGGCGGTAGGCAGACCAGGCCAAGGTCCATGGACATGATGCTGCGTTGGTGCACTATCTTGGTCAACTGTGGATGGCATCGCCATTATCCACAGGGACTACATCCCTCAATCTGCCTTCACTCTCTTCTTTTTGAAAGCCCTCTCTAAGGTGCTCTGTGTAGCCTCTATGGCACAGAGCACCAAATGTATAGTTTTGATTAAAAAATCCCTTGCCTTCGATGTTTTTGGTTCTGGATTTAGGGGTAAGCTTCTTGCTCGTATAGGTATAGCCAAAATCATAGGCATAGAGGATCCTCAAGAAATAGCCCAATCACTCTTTGAGCACACTTTGCCCAATAATAAGGGAAGGAAGCTTAATATTGTAAGATGATGATGTATCACTTCTTATTATGAATGCAATACAATTTTTGCAAACTTATTTTCATCAAGTATATCATTGTTTTTTCTAGTTTGTACCATCAATGTTTTTGTGAATGCATCAGAAATGACCCTGGGAGCCTGGGGGAGTAGTGCCAGAACAGTGCGAATTTTGAGCCTGGGGGAGTAGTACCAAAACAGTGCGAATTTTGAGCCTGCACCGCTGCTATAGAGCCCAAATTTGCATTGTTTTGGCACAGTTTCCCCAGCCCTTCAGGAGCAATTCTGATGCATTCGATGACAAATAATGTATTTTTACACATGATTAAAGATATTTTTATCTTGTAAATTACTGTTTCTCATAATCTTGATGTACTCAACTTGATTATAAATGCATCAAAAATGATTCTGAGTGGCTAGGGGAGCAGTGCCAAAACAATGCGAATTTTGAGCCTGTACCGCTGCTGTAGAGCCCAAATTCGCACTGTTCTGGCATAGCTTCCCCAGCCCTCCAGGAGCAATTCTGATGTATTCGATGAAAAATAATGTATTTTTATACATGATTAAAGGTATTTTTATTTTATAAATTACTATTTTTATAATTAATGTACTTAACTTCATTATAAATGCATCAGAAATGATCCTGAGTGGCTGGGGGGCAGTGCCAGAACAGTGCGAATTTTGAGCCTACACCGCCGCTGCATAGCCTAAATTCGCACTGTTTTGGCATAGCTCCCCCAGTCCTCCAGGAGCAATTCTGATGCATTGGATGACAAACAATGTAATTTTACACATGATTAAAGCTGTTTTTATCTTATAAACTATTGTTTCTCACAATTAGTGTACTCAACTTTATTATAACTGCATCAGAAATGATCTGAGTGGCTGGGGGAGCAGTGCCAAAACAGTGCGAATTTTGAGCCTACACCGCCGCGCTGTAGAGCCTGAATTTGCACTGTTCTGGCATAGCTTCCGTAGTCCTCTAGGAGCAATTCTGATGCATTGGATGACAAACAATGTAATTTTACACATGATTAAAGCTGTTTTTATCTATTGTTTCTCACAATTAGTGTAAACTTCATTATAAATGCATCGCGGGAGCAGTGCGAACTTTCAGATTGCACTGCCCGCGCTGCAGAGCCTAAATTCGCAGTGTTCTGGCATAGCTTCCCCAGTTCTCTAGGAGAAATTCTGATGCATTGGATGATAAACACTATATTTTTATACATGATTAAAGGTGTTTTTATCTTATAAACTACTATTTCTCACAATTAGTGTGCTCAACTTCATTATAAATGCATCAGAAATGATCCTGAGTGGCTGGGGGAGTAGTGCCAGAACAGTGCGAATTTTGAGCCTGCACCACCGCTGCTTTGCAGAGCCAAAATTCTTGGCATAGCTTCCCCGGTCTCCAGGAGCAATTTTGATGCATTGGATGATAAACACTATATTTTTACACATTATTAAAGGTGTTTTTATCTTATAAACTACTGTTTCTCACAATTAGTGTGCTCAACTTCATTATAAATGCATCAGAAATGATCCTGAGTGGCTAGGGGAGAAGTGCCAGAACATTGCAAATTTTGAGCCTACATCGTCGTTGCAGAGGCCAAATTCGCACTGTTCTGGCACAGCTTCCTCAGTCCTCCACAGGAGCATTTCTGATGCCTTGGGTGACAAACTGGCACATGATAGACACTCCATGTTAAACAAACATGATGACACCAAGACATTGTAAGAGAAACTTAAAATTTTAATTATCAGAAGGTTACAAATGAAAGCCAGATAGGCTTGTTACAAAGGGGGGTTTGAAACAAAAGAGTTGCTTCAAAAAAAAGGTTAACATCTAAGATCTCTAGATCGTGTCTCGCTCGCCTCGAATGCGCCGAGCTAGTTGCATGTCCTTGGCGGCAGATATGGTAATCCTCTTTGCATGTATTGCAAGGAGGTTGGTGTCTTTAAAAGCCCAACAAGGTAAGCCTCGGCGGAGGCTTCTTGCAATGCTTCAACAAGGGCAATCCCCTGCACATGGAACTTTGTTCTATATCGTTGGAGAATCTCCTTCACTGTGCAAGTGAAAGGGGCTCTTCTTATCAGCAACTCAGTGTTCCTATGATAAAACTTGATTTCTTGAAGAGCCCTATGCCCTTGGCGCATCCTTCTCCTTGGAGCTCTCTGTGTTGTGTTAGTGTGTTGGCCAGGTTTGGACTTCCTTGGCTTGAAGAGCTTGACCTGTCTATGTTTGCGCACACTTGCAGGAACCTCCTCTTGGTCTCTCTCATAGTCTAAATCCTCCTCCTCCTATTGATGTGGTACCTGTGTATCAAGTTCCTCCCGGGTAGGTAGGGGACCCTGTCTTGGTAGTAGGGTCTTGCCACCTATGGTGCTACACAATGTAGGAATGTTTTCACCAACCCAATGGAACTGCTTATCATCGGCCTCTTTGTCTTGATCTCTGGGGTGGCTGCATTGTGGGGTCTTCTTCACACGTTTGCTCCCACTAGAAGGGCCTGCATGTGTGTGCGCTGGTGTTGCTGTGGGAGGAGGGTTGGACTCCTATTGCATTTACCCTAATTCTATTGAGATTACCCTTGATGAGGATGAGGAGACCCCACCTTTGGATATTATTGTAAACATCATATAGTGAAATTCTATACTTGTTGTCTTGATTTTCTTTCTGCTCAACCCTGTGTCTAATGTTAGTGTGCCCTCAACGTGATAAAACTGTCCTATAGCTCATTGCACATCATCATTATTGATACGCTTGACATTGTGAATCACCTGGAGTGTAGGAAATAAAGTGCCAGTGATTCCTTGTCTTAGAAATGCATCTTTTACAACCTGACGGATTGCTTGGTACCCTTTCATGTTGAATCCAGCCGCATCACAAGCATGTTGAATTAATGAAGAATCGATGGAGGTGGTAATCTCGCTCACTACATTGCTGACAACAGCTTGGCGTATTTTAGGATGATGAGGGTCAGTAATAATTGAGAGAATATCCTTGGTATTCAGAATGGCTTTGACCAAATCCTTCCATCCCTCTTCATTAGAACCACACACCTCTTGTTGCAGAATTCATGGAGCAGAACACAAATCATGACTATTTTGTTTAAATCACTGTGCATAATGAAAGTTATGTTACTTACTTTGTTGTACAAATCCTTTTCTTCCGTGCTCCACCTTTAAACGCAAGAGATTCTATACCAGCCAATGTCTTTTTGCGTTCACGAGCACCATTTGGCGGCATTGCTTTGAGTCGTTTGATAAGTTCCTCTAGCCTTTGAATCTTTGCATCCTTCTGCGAGAGGATCTCTTTCATTTTATCTGATGATGTTTTAAGTCCTTCTTGACATTGTAAAAGGCTGAATTGTGATGCTTGCAATTAAGATTAGAGAATATGGGTTTGCCAAGCTCCACTTGTAGTCAATCTTCTGCAGTATCCTAACAAGCCAAGCTCTCCTTCACCAACAAATTGCATAAAAGATGATAAATTGCGGAAAGGAGGGTTTACTCTTAATGGAGGGTCAATTGGATAGAGATGCCCATCAACCCAAAGATCTACATTTTTCTCCTTGGCTATCCTACGAGCTTGGACAGATGGTGCATCACTAGGGTGGGTTTTTTTAGAGCTGCCATACTCTTCAGGAATACGAATGTGTAAATCAACCTTCCGTTTTCTAGCTTCAAAAGGGGCTACACACACAGCTTGCAAAGGCTCCATAGCTAAGCAGAGGAAGAATCTAAAGCAGAGAGATCCTCATAGGGGGAGAGAGAGAGAGAGAGAGAGAAAGAGAGAGAGAGAGAGAGAGAGAGAGAGGGAGTGAGTGAGAGAGACTGTTAAAACTTTGTTGTTGCAGGTTTAACACAAATCCGTTTTTCTAAGTAGAAAATGATATTTTTGATATACAAATAAACTAACATGGAGTTTTTCATCAATAAATTACATTTATGAGAAAAATTAAATAATAATAATTTTTGGGGTCCCCACAATTTTGGGATCTGACAGTTAGTTATGTTTATGGGATTGTGGGGACCTGACAGTTAGTTATGGATGTACTGGCTCCTGACAGGCTTCTGACGTGACCCTTGAATTATAAGCTTTTTGGAGGAAAAAAATTATTTTCATCATACATATTGGTTGGGTGGTGTTTTTTCCACCTCAAAATGTAAAAAAATAAAAAAAAAATCACTTTTTGGGGCCCACCTAAATACAAGAATGTTTTGCTGCTGTGGAAGGGAGATATGATGGGAGTTAATGAGAAAGGAGATTTCAAACTGACAAGAAAGATTCAATTTATAGAGAGTGAAGATAAAAAATTCAAAAAGTAAGAGAGAAAGTATGAGAAAAGTCAAAAAGTAAGAGAGAGAGTATGAGAATATTCCCTTTAAAAAATTTATAGAGAGTGAAGATAAAAAATTCAAAAAGTAAGAGAGAGAGAGTATGAGAATATTCCCTTTAAAAAGTGAAACTAGGGGGGTATGGCTGATGTGGCAAGGCAAAAATAGGGGTCATCATAGCCTTTGTCTTCCTTAAGCCCAGCTTTTTAAGCTCTAATCCCTTAAAATTAGGAATCCTTTATGAGGCCCTTTTTGGGTCCAAAATTTTTTTAATGACCAAGCTATATAGTTGGTTGTGATGGGGTGCCAGGTAGTAGTGTAGATGTCCAAGGGATCCTGCATTGATATTTCCCCTTGAAAGATCAACATCATGATGTAGGTGTCCATCAACACATAGGCACTTGCTTATTTATGGTCTCTAGGTTGAAGAGCGGTCGACGGCGGCGGGCAGGGGCACTTCTAGTGATATATTATGATATAAGGTCATTAGGCCAAGTGCATGCCGGAGTAATTTCAAATACCTTGCTAGACAATGGCTTTGGTGCACCACTAGCTCAGGGAGCTCAGTGGAAATCTCGCTAAGTATGGCTACTTTTTAAGCATCTCGCTTCTATGAGGATGAAGAAGAGGGTGTCGATGGGCTTTCAATTGTTGTGTGTCCCACATCACTCGTCCTTGTTTTCATGAATGAGATTCACTTCCGGGCGGGCTTCCAAGAATTGATTCTGGATAGTCAATGTAAAATTTTGACACGTTAGGGGGTTCATCAGAAATAAATTCAATGTCTAGCAGCCTCATTGGCATGGTATTGGGTATGGTAGTTACCATGGAGGTGGAACCTCCAATTCTCTATGTGGATTTCTAGCCAACATGGGGTTCATTGCTAGACGAGTAGCATCTGGTCCACCAACTGTAGGTGGGGCTAGTAAGGCTAACGGCGGCTAAGGAGCTTCTGGTAATGTAGATTCTCCTATAATTCTAGCCATTCATTGTACTAAGCGGTAGTAATTAGACAATTCATGATTTCCATATCTTCTGTAATATCCACACCATTGGTTCCCCCTTGCTCTCAAGACTAGGTATTCATACACTGTGTGGTTACTTCTGCAAATGGCACATCATCATTTCCCATCTTGGAGCTAAATGTGGATGGCTTGCCTCCCTACTAGGAGAAACTTCCCAAAATTCTTCTAGCCCTTTGATCACTGCCTTACCAGTGTTTTCTACACTCTTGGGCCCACACGTCTTCTAGCCCTTTCATCGTTGCCTTACCAGTGTTTTCAACACTTGGGCCCTTTCGTTTTCCTACTGTCGTGATTTTTGACACTGGGTTATATTTTTACCAAAGAGTCTAGTTTTCTACTTTCCATGGAAGGGATTCCTGTAAAGTTATTGTCAAAATCTATTGCATCTAGGCAACACTCCACTAGCATTCTATGTCTTCTAGCATACAATGCATCATGCAATTGTTTAATTCTAATTACCTCTAAGAATAGGTTTTTCCTTAGGCAAGAAATCTGATGTTTAGGTACTTGAGGGTGATTAATACAATCTCTCATGGGCTCGTGCTCAAGCTACTACTAGAATTGGTACAATTGTTTAGGGTAATTGAGCTATCCTTGACACCAATCTTGGAGAAGGTGATGGTAAATGCTAGCTCTAGGTCATGGTCCCTTTTTGTGAGTCTTCTAGCATTTGGAACCACAACAATGCATTACCCTCTAAAGTAAATCCGAAGGCATATATCTAGGATCAATTACCCTCTCTACCGCATAGATTTGTCTAACTGTAACAAGATGGTTGTAGGGATCCCCTGATCCTTTGAACTTGGACACTAGCTTGGATATGTGTGAGACTCTAATCCTCTAATGGCCATGATCATATTCGTCTCTCATTCCTCTAAGCGGTTTGATCATGATAGGAATGACATCTAGCATTCTTCTTATCTCATCAGGAACACAGACTTGTGCCCTAAGTTCTATAGGCTCAACTATTGGTTTCAGAGCTGTCAGGGCTGCATATCTTGGTTCGACTCTGGGAGGTACAGGCTCATAAGGTCCTACATACCCATAGGGCTAGCACTCCAACTGATGATTCGAGTAAAGGGTTCTGGGAGCACGTTGGTTGTATGTGTCATAGGGTATCCCACTACTGGTATCCTATTAATTTTTGGTAGGCTAGTAGCTCTCCTTTCATGATTGTGTAGTCTCTTGGGTTTTTAAGCTCCTTGAGCTGGTACTATGGCCTCTAAGGGAGTAGTCTCACCCTCATTCTTTCAAGAGGTGCTACCTCTCTCTCGACAGTACTATTTTCCCTTATCCTTTCTTCCTTGATTGGGTCCATTGAGGAATGAATACGGGAGTTGAATCCTATTTACAGCTATAGAATGAGAATTCTCACTCCTTTATTGGAATGCCTCTTCTTGAAGGGATTTCCTCCTAATAGGTTCTAGCTTCCCTTCCTTCTAGGAGTGGTGTAATGTCCCCCTACTAAAATGTTTTTGTAATCCTTGCCTCCTTGGCAAGTCTTGGGGTACAAGTGTTACCTTCCTCATTAACATATGTCATTTAATCAATCATGCAAGTAACACTTGCTCACTAGGGGTGCATTTGGGAATCAAAATGTTTCGTGAAAGTCCCTAGGAATATCAATAATTGTGTAGAGGTTGCATGAGGCATCCTCGTACATCACCATTCCTTCTTCGTCGACTCTAAGCCTCCTCAAAAAGAATTTATCAATGACATTAAGTCCTTATTGGCTCTATTTGAGCTATGGTAGCTTCTTGCAATCTTCTAGGCCTTTCCATCTCATTTGTGATGTCCTATGATCTCACCTTCTTTCTATCCCTTATTGGGATATACATTGTTTCATAGGAATCCTAATAGAACTCCTAGTTTTTCCACTAGCCAACAATACCACTCGCAGGTTATCCAAGAGATCTTACTCAATTCTGCTTTTTACTGATGGCATTGGCAATCTCTAGCAGTATCCCGTTTGTGTCAATGAATATTGGGACTTGCTTTGTTGTGTGGAAGCGGTAACATTGTAAGATGTACACTTCACCGTGTTGCTGGCCTGGCCTGGCCTCGAACTTATTCGCTCTTGGCCCTTCTCTCGACCCTTAGTCTTCCGGTTTGGGGCCTTTCAGCTCCTTTCGATGACTCCCCTTTGAACACTATGTGGCGTTGATTGGTCATATCCAAGTTTAGAAACTAAATTGGGCTAATGACCTAGAATCCTGATCTGGTATCCTCTATAGTGTTGAAGGATTCATGGTCTACTTTCAAACCATAATAAAGAGCTACTAGGCTGGTTAAGTCTAGTCTTGGTCCCATCCCACTCCCTAGCGTTGGCATGTATGATAATGTTTCATGTTCAAAAATTGGGTTCAAGTATGAATTTGCAATGAATCGGCGTGACCGTAGATGCATAAGCACTTTGTCCAATGTCAGAGTCACCTTCAGTGGTTTGATGATCGAACTTATAAATGATTGGTCAAATAGTGATCTATCGTACAACATGATCTGTCATACTGATGATTGCTCTATGCATCCAATTGTAGGATTTATCAATTGACGATTGGACTTTTGTAGTTGCTCATACACCCGATTAGTCATACATTGCACTTTCACAGTGCATCTCTACCTATGCCAATTGTCAATCTGACAGGTTTTCATAGATTTCTATGCATTCAATGTGCATGGTAGTAACACTTGCTTACTAGGGGTGCATCTAGGAATCAAAATGATCTATGAAAGGCCCTAGGAATATCAATAATTATGTAAGGCTACATGAGGTATCCTTGTACATCATCATTCCTTCTTCGGAGAGTCTAAGCCTCATCAAAAAGAATTTATCAAACAATGACATTATGACACTAAGTCCTTATTGGCTCTATTTGAGCTCTGGTAGCTTCTTGCAATCTTCTAGGCCTTTCCATCTCACTTGCAATGGCCAATGATCTCACCTTCTCGCTATACCTTGTGGGATATACATCGTTTCATAGGAATCCTAATAGAACTCCAAGTTTTGCCACTAGCCAACAATACCACTCATAGGTTATCCAAGAGATCTTGCTCAATTCTGCTCTCACTGATGGCATTGGCCATCTCTAGGAGAACCCGTTTGTGTTAATGAAGAGAGAGCTTGCTTAGTTGTGTGAAAGCGGTAACATTGTAAGATGTACACTTTACTAGTTCCCATGTTGCTAGACTGGCCTAGCCCCTAACTTATTTACTCTTGGCCCTTCTCTCAACCCTTAGTTTTTCTGTTTGGGGCCTTTCAACTCCTTTTAATGATTCCCTTCTAAACACTACATGGCCTTGATCGGTCATATCCAAGTTTAGAAACTAAATTGGGCTAATGCCCCACAATATTGATTTGGTATCCTCTGTAGTAGTGAAGGATTCTTGGTCTACTTTCAAACTAGAACCAAGAGCTACTAGGGTGGTTATGTCTACTCTTTTTCCCATCCCACTCATTAGCATTGGCATGTATGATAATGTTTCATGTTCAAAAGTTGGGTTCAATTACGAATTTGCAATGATTCATCCTGAACGTAAATGCATAAGCACTTTGTCCAATGTTCACGATTTTATTTTTTATGATTTGTTTTTATGTGCTCAAGTAATGATAGGTCTTCTAGGGGTCCTTGGTTTTCCTATAGATCAGAGGAACTGTAAATTTAGTCTCAAGAAGTTCTAGAAAATTTTTTCGTTGACATCTCCAATCAAACAATTGTACTAGTACAATCGAGTGATTGAACCCATGAAGACTACACCTTTGTTGATTGGGATGCTATGTGATTGAACTTCACTAGCAAAACAATTGGACCTTAGACGATTGGTTTGATGATGATCAAACTTTTAAATGATTGGTCAAATAATAATATGTCGTACAACACGATACTGACGATTTCTCTATGTATCCAATTCTAGGATTTATCAATTTTGACGATTGGAATTTTGTAGTTTCTCGTACACTCGATTAGTCATACATTCCACTTTTAATGCATCTCTGCCTGTGCCAATTATCAATCTGACAGGTTTTCCTTGACTTTTGTGCATTCAATGTGCATGTCCCCTCAATATTCTCCGCTAGATTTGGTCAGTTTTTGGCGGCATAACTCCCTATTTAGTGGATTCACTTACCATTATAGCTCTACAGATCAAAATTTCCCACGATTTTGACTATTCAATTCACACTTGCTCATTTTTCAGCGATTATACTTGGCAATTAGGCTTTGCTAGACTTTACACAGTCCAACAATTAGACTTTCTAGTGAGTAATCTTGAATGTTTTTTTTAATGCATAGTTTTGCTTTCTACCCCCTTTTGAGCTATATTTTTTCCTAGACCACTTTAATTGCACAGATGTAGAGACACCATGTGTAGCCTTTTCCAACGACAATGAGAAGATTGAAAATAACCACTACCAAGAGTGCCAATAAAGTAGCACCAAGGAGGAGAACATACCCTCCACATCTGCTACACCACAATACCCTCCACATGTGCTACACAGCAAGAGACATACCCTCCACATCCACAAGAGACATACCCTCCACATCCCCCAATTACACCACAAGAGACATCCCACAACAACGGGTTCTATGTAAGCTAGCAAGCATGCTAATCACCAAATATCCTTTCCCAAGCGGAATAAATCCTTGCCTTATTGCTTTCTACCCCCTTTTGAGCTATATTTTTTCCTAGACCACTTTAATTGCACAGATGTAGAGACACCACGTGTAGCCTTTTCCAACGACAATGAGAAGATTGAAAATAACCACTACCAAGAGTGCCAATAAAGTAGCACCAAGGAGGAGAACATACCCTCCACATCTGCTACACTACAATACCCTCCACATGTGCTACACAGCAAGAGACATACCCTCCACATCCACAAGAGACATACCCTCCACATCCCCCAATTACACCACAAGAGACATACCCTCCACATCCCCCAATTACACCACAAGAGACATCCCACAACAACGGGTTCTATGTAAGCTAGCAAGCATGCTAATCACCAAATATCCTTTCCCAAGCGGAATAAATCCTTGCCTTATGGCCATGATCGGTAGAGTGAGAATCGCATTAATAAACCCAAGGGGCTAATGACATTCCTCTTCCACCCATGCCTCACCAAGAGACTTTCTTAAGCCTTACAAAGAAAGGACAAGAAATAAGTATAAAACCCTTGTCCAATAGAAAGGGGTACCTTGAATTGTTGGCCACCATGATCTTTAGGTTTAAGACCTAGCCTCTAAGAAAGGCTTTGATAGGATCCTTAATGAGCCAGAATAATCTGATGGTGGCCATGATCACTAAGTTTGAGAGCTAGTCATACATCTCCTCACATAAGTGTTCTATGGTCGAGTTAGCTAGCCTTCAATGATATGCTCTACTTCTATAGGGGGAGGAATGATAGAAATAGTGAAGCATTTTTTCTTCCGTCTCCTTCTTGGCTTTGTAGAAATTTTAAAGTATCTTCTCTTCCATCTCCTTCTTATCTTTGTAGAAATTTTAAAGTATCTTCTCTTCCATCTCCTTCTTATCTTTGTAGAAATCTTTCCAAGCCTAGCAATGGCACTTGATGGGGAAGTAAAAGCTGGAGGATTGCCTTCAATGGGAGCAAGATCAATTGAGAATTGCACTAAGGGCCAGTGAGCACAACTAGGGCTGCACAAATCCTTGTAATATTATGAATAGATTGGATTCAAGTGGAATTGAACCCAATATTGATGATAGACTAAAGAGTGGATTCAAAGAGCTCACACATCATAGCTTTACCTACATCAAAGATCAGCTCAGCACAAAGCCAAGGCCGAGAGTGTGGAGGAGTATGCAAAAGGGACACATATTTCTCTGGATAGTTTTCATTGCAAGGTATGTGCTATACGGGCTTGGCCAACATGGGGAAATGGGGTTGTGGAGTATTTGGTGTTGTGAGAAGATAAGGAGCGTCTCGCAATGCATTCTGGATATGTAAAGTAAAAGTGGTGCACATGAAAAAGCAAAACAATTGTTTGAGGTGCTTCTTGTTTAGGCTCTTCAATTTGTGTGAAGCACTTAATGCAAGATCTATTCAATAAAGCCAAGGCCGAGGACCAGAAGCACAAAATGGTTATTAGTAGCACAAAGTTATCGGAACGAAATGGAGTGACCTCATTTGCACGATGGCCCAATTTGTGAATGCATCAAGAGAATTGAACTTAGAGGTTTTATTAAGGCATTTCCTTCCAAAGTAGTTTTATGCATTAAGCAATGTGGACAATTGAAAAGGGAGTGTTGCTTTCCATCACAAGAGAACTGAACTTGGAGGTCTTATTAAGGCATTTCTTCCCAGAGTAGTGTTATGCATCAAGCAACGTGGACAAGCATGATCCTCTTCTGAGATGCATGGATCTTCTCAAGCATGATACAATTTTGAAGGCATAGGCTGAATTGTCTCATCTTCATGTAGGCCATATGAAGAAGACATTATTACTCCCTTTAGAATACGCAAGTCATCACACAAACTCATGACCTTGTTGATCAAGGGGTTCTCAGAATCAAGTGGGGCATGTCTCCTCGATAAGGGAAGCAATACGTGGCATGTATGACAAGTGTACGTCTGGAGAGGATCAATCATCAATGTTTTGCTCTATAGTAATGGGAACAAAAAATACGAGCTCTCCTATGAAATTGCACCCGACTCCTACCACACTGATGCTTGTGTCTAAGAAATCCTGTGAATTTTCCTCGCGTTGGTGGTTGTGAATGCACTGTTATCTCCTCATTCAAGGTAGTTTGGGCTTTCTGAGGCTTCCCGTGACCAACAAGCCGAGTGAGTGTAACATCAATGATGCTTACAATCACTTGTCCAGTCAAAACAATCACAATAGCTGGACTGTATGCCTACATGGTACCATTGAGTTGGCGAAGACATGCTTTGAATCTTGAAAAGCAATGTGGACTCGTTCACCACATCCAAGGTTGATGGATGATCTTCAAACCTTCTGAAGATCCTCTCGCCTGCTGCAGCTAGTCTTGTGGTGTGACTCCCTCTTGCTTGACCCTTGGTCCAGAGTCAGCTGAGAATAAACAAAAGAAGTTTAGAGAATCGAATTACATATCTTAGATATAATACGACAAGGAAGAATTTTAAATTACCCATCTCTTGTTTTTGTTTGAAGAACTCCAGTAAGGTTCCCCCCATGTATGTGCTAGTACGGGAGTCACCCACGAGAGCATGCAAAAGGACCAAAACTGATCTATTGATTTTGGCATCTAAAAGAGTGTACTTAATGTATTGCCGTAGTCTCTCTACTAGATTTGTTGTGTCCATTTTGCTGTGTGGAAAAAGGCATCCAAACTTGGGCCAATGCTCTCACCATATACATGTGTGTCCACATCATAATGGCATACATTCTCATGTGCTGAATACTGCTGCAAAAATGATTGAAATCTGTCCTCAAATGATTGTTGAGTGTTTGCTTGCATGAGATCACATAAGAGATTGTAAACATGGTCTCGCTTCTCTTTTGGAACCTGCATCCAGCAAAGAGAAAGCAAGATTGTGCATGTCATTGCATCAATCTATAAAACCATACAAGGGAAGATAGTTGAGACCAACCTGCGCGACAAAAGATTTTCCACCCATGCCTTCTTAGCATGAAACTAACACAACAACACATGGCCCGAAATTTGCAGACGATGGCCTTCCTGATCTTGACTCCAGCAATGAGGATCAACGCCAACAACCTTCTGGATAGCTTCCAACTCCATTGGGTACTTGTCAATTACAATTGCAGTTGGGCAAATTTCACACATTCTTGAGAAGATCAGCTTGAAAGTAAGCTCTAAAGCCATGCTTTCATGGGTTAGTGCCAACATCACTCATGCATAACATCAACCATATTGGAATACCAACACCATTTTGGTTGGGCAAAACAACTCATAGAGAGGAAGGCCAAACATATCTGTGTGAAATGTGTTGTCAACAGCCCAAGAGTTATTATGTGAAAAACTCATTGCAAACTCAAGCATCCACTTATCTGTGTGAAATGTGTTGTCAACAGCCTAAGAGTTATTATGTGAAAACCTCATTGCAATCTCAAGCATCCACTTATCTGTGCGAAATGTGTTGTCAACAGCCTAAGAGTTATTATGTGAAAACCTCATTGCAATCTCAAGCATCCACTTATCCTCCTCCTGAATGATGAGGATGAGGGGTTTTTTTGCTATGGGCATCCCAGTCCTGTAGCCAAGAAAAGCCTCATTATTCTGGAATAATAACATGGATATGGATATGGATCTTGCCAAATAAAAGGACAACCAAAAAAATACACAGAGAGACAGAGATAGAGAGAGGGGGAGGGAGAAAAAAGGGAGGGATTGCTCGATTAAGATCTGGGATCCCACAAGAGCTGGACGCTTCAAACCAACTCATCATGAATGCTACCATGCATCTGATTTCCCCACATTACATTTTGTGAACTAGGTCACCCCCACTAAGCCTTGAGTGAGGTTGGTGGGCTGCACAAAATCCTGTTCAAAACCTTGCACAAGGATAGGAGTGAGAGAGGTGAACCTATGGCAGCTGCTGCTGCAAGGGTGTAGAGACTGTGCGCACCGGTTGCATGAGCCGCTCCAATTTGAAAGTTTAAAGCTATGCACGCACGCCATCCATGTTGGGACTTGTGGTGCCACGTCGGAGGCACGAGACATGTTGGGACTTGCATGCCATGTCGGAGCAAACCCGTGCCCCTTTTTGTAGCCCACATGCCCACACGGCAAGGCCCGCATGCCACATCGGATTAATGCTAAGATCAAGCCCGATGATCACGTGCCACTCCCACGCCGTGGATCCCTTGTCCCCCAAATATTAAAGGCACCATGACTTTTAGTTAGGAGGCCCTGCATTGGTCCATGCTTGTAAGAAACTACCTCTATACCTTTTATGTTTAGAGTCAACAAAGGGTTTCTAAGCAATTCATTATATCTTGGTTAGGTGAATGCAATAATCATTTCATCTAGTAAGATTTTCCCTTTCCAAATTTGTTGTTGGGAGATAGCGTGATATTTGAGAAGACTTAGTGCTATTCATGGAGGAAAAATACACAATTTTACGAAAGAATAATGATATGGGTAGCCTAGGATTGGCACTGACACATGATTTAATGAGAAATTATGTGTAATTTGGTGAGGAACACCATGTAATTCTAGACTTAATAAAAACCTTAAAATTCCTTTACCACCATAGGGTCCATATTTGTGTAGTATAAGTGTTATGATAAAAAGATGGATTTTATGAGTGTCATGCAAAGCCCAATGATGTAGGTGCGGTGCAAGGGCTACAGAAACAAAAGCACATATCACTTCCTCGCCAATATGTGATGGGTCATACCATGGGCTAGGTTTTTTTCACCCACCATAGCTTCCCCATTCAACAATGTACTCGAAAGGTTATTGATAAAGAGGCAATGGCTTTTTGGGGGCATGCAGATTCCTCTAAATGGACATTTCTTTTCAAATCTCCTCCTTTACCTCTGTTGCTTTCTTCTTTACCTAGTGTTACTTTGTCTTCTTTGACATTTTCCCTTAGTCCCTTTTCATGGGGTTTAAGGCCATTATAGTATGCCTCCCTATTTGGGGTGTGGGGGGGGAGGGGAAGCTAAAATGAGCTAACATCATAGGCTATGTAGCTACAAGTGTTACACATATCATAAGCTTGGTAAATATAGATCAACTGGAATTACACATGTTGTAAGCTTGATGATCCCAAAAATCATTACATAAAGTGCATTGCTACAAGATTGTGTCAAAACAGTGAAGCCGTACATTAGGAGTACTGTTAACCAATGTGGTTAACAACTTGCTTTATTGATTTTTTTGTTAAGAACAATCTAATCACATCAACTAGCTTAGATTAACATCCTTATTGTGGATTAGAGCTTTTTTTATGTTTCTAAAGGTAAGTTGATTGAAAATTTACCATATTGAGTTGATATTTCCAAATTTCCTTTTATGTAATTTACTCTCATTGCACTTTGTTTTAGATTCTTTCTATAAATTTTTTATTAGTTCTCTTGAGATTTTTTGACATTTTTTCATTTTTGGCTTTTCCTTCTTTTTATGGAATAAGGTGATTTTTTGGGTTATACTGTTTAAATCTCATGGAGTTGTTTTTGTGAGACGAAGTCACAGTAGCATCATTACATCCAAGCACAACCAAGGCCATCATGATGACTAGACAACACACCATTGAGAGGTGAATATACTACCACACGAGCACAACCAGCATCTCCCTTGTGCACTGCAAAAATAAGCTCAAGGGGACATCCAAAGCGAGTGATCACACACTCGTAAAGATATTTAGTCGTGGACCTTGCAACGGCTTTTCTTGTGGCTCAAGCTTCAACCCATTGTGTAGTAGTCCATTGCCACTATGATATACCAGGCTTGGGTGTGTCGGGCAGTCGTGCGAATGGGACCGACAAAATCAATGCAACCTAGTCCATCAAAATGACTAGGCAACACACCATCGGGATGCAAATGATCATCACCCCACGACCATAACCACCATCCCCCTTGTGCACTGCAAAAAGAAACCATCACCCAGGCTCCCACCTCTAGTGTGGACCACCAAAAGTATTAGAAGGGGGAGATGATTATGCCACTCTAGCCTATATATGGCTCTTTGACTTCCCATTTTTCCACATGTGGGATAATCTAGCACACCTTCTAGTCATTTCATGCTTGAATTACCTTCAACCTACTCCTCCATTCAAGCCACCTGACAATAGGAGTGAGGGATCAGGCACAACACACCACTAGGAGGTGACCACCACGAGCATGACCTAGGCACTGAAGCAAGGCCCCCACGCGGGGGCTCACACCTCTTGGTGTGCTACCCCCTAAAAATACCATCCGATGGGAATGATTTACAAGGTGCCACTCTAACCTATATATGGCTCTTCAACTTCCCAGGTTTCCACATGTGGTTCTGCTCTAATGATTGACTTCAATCCGGCTATGAACTTTCGTTTTTGTTTTTTGATCACACTCTCTTGATGGCCTGAAGTTGGATAAGTGTTTACCAAAATTTATCCACATTCATCTGCACAATTTCTTTATCAAATTGGCATAACATATCCCATTGTTTGATGTGCCTTGGCTTTGTATATTGATGTAGAAGAAAATTTTGTTTCATGAGCTTTTGAAATTCCTTCCAAGTCCTTGGTCTATTTTTTCCTTGATTGAAGGCATTCCACCATAGAGATGCACTTTCACCCAAATGGTTGGTAGCAAATTTGACTTTGTCTTTCTTTGAAAATCGTTCCCTAAAAAATTAGTCATCAAGTTGACTAAACCATGACAAAATGATCTTTGGTTCTTTCTTACCAATCAAAATTTCAAAAAGTGAAAGCTCTACAGCTAATTTTGATTTCCTTCTTCCTTGCATATGTGCTTAAAGAGTAGATTGTCTTGTGTATGCGATGTGCCTCTCACAATTTGAAGAATCAGATTTAGAAGATGACCTTTGTCTTTTCTTGCGTGAAATTCTTCTCTCAAGTTCTTCTCTTCTTTGACTACGCTCACTGTTGACGAGTTGAGCTTGAAGTGTATTTAGCTGATCTTGGATAGTAGACAATGGTGGATTTGTAGCCATGATTAAAGAAAAGAAGGCAAAATATTGAGATAATATGAATTGCAGTAAAATAAATAAACTTATTTATTATTTTCACTGCTCCGCCTCAAGTCGAAAGTTGATCCGTACAATAGAAGAGACGTGGGAAAAAATAACCTCTTTTCTTGAAATATTTCCCAAGTGGAAATCACGCTCAGAAAGCTCAAAAATTTCTTGCAATAATGAGGAGAAATTGCCTTCATATTTTGGTTGAAAAACAAGCTCGAATTGTGTTTTGTTGTAAAGTTTGGTTTTGGGCCTTAGGAGTAAGATGGGCCCCACAATTACAATAAGTATTAAAAAACTAATTTAGATAAACTTTAAGTCTAAGCTTGAGTTAAGCTTAAGAAAAGCTTTAAGCTTTCTTTCATCTCCCTACTGTGCAGCCTGTTCGGCGGCGCACATCAGAATGAAGGAGAAGATCCCGCGCACATTGCCAATTTGATGAGAAGAAGCAAGAGAAAAATTTTCCTTGCCTTGAATGTGAACAATAAACTCCCAATATTGAAATTAGCCAATTTAATTCTTCAATTTTCTCCAATTACTATGAGAAAAAAGCAATTTAATTTCATTCTTGTAATTCACTTTTGAGCCCTCCATAGCCATCCATCATAGAAATTTGATGTTTCCACTGGCTTAGCAATCCAAAAATTGGATCAAAGCCTCTTTCTCATGCCGGTTTCATTGGTACAGAGATGGATCAAGAAGAGGTTGAGAATCCATGAAAACCACTTTTGCTTGAAGAGGGTGGGTTTTGGGAATCCATGGATGGTTTTATTTTAAAGGTGGCTTTAGAATGTGCCCTTGATCCAAATCTTCATCCAATGGTGCACAAAAATCCCATAAACCATTGAATCTTTGCCCAAAGGTCTCTTTGCTTTTGCCTTCTTTGCCCTTTGTATTTTCGAATAAATCTTGTCTTTGTCCAAAGCCCTTGTACCCTAGCTACAAATTCTCCTCTTCCCATGCAAATATTTTGATTTTGTAGAAAAGCCTTCAAATTTGCTCCAAGCCAATAACCTTTGAGAAAAAATCAATTTCTTGATTTTTCTTCAAGTCTCCATGACACAAATTCAATACTTGAATTTGCCGTGCTCTGATACCATTGTTACAAGACCTTTGGTACATGGAGATTTGAATATTCCATAAATTGAATAATAAAGGAAATAAACCATAGAAACTATAGCATAACTCAAGGCATAACTCAAGAGCATGAAATCAGAGAGCACAAGATTGGGTGCAATCCTCCCCCCCGACGTGTGTGGCTCCACTCCCACACGCGGTATTTAAATCATATTTCATAAATTTTACCCTTAGAGCAATAAATAGCATAACTTTTACAAAATTAGGCTTTTACAAAATTGAACCATAGTCTAATGCTTTTAAAGTATCTCATAAAAATAAACCTTGCCCAACATATGTACAATGGACTAAACCATACAAAATTATTTATTTTGCACACATGTGCACGGATAGATAATTCCGTCTAATGTCCACCTTTGTTGTCCCAAACTTATGATCTATACTCAAAAATAGTTCACAATGTTAGATCACAATTACTTTTTGGAATCACTCACAAAAATAATACTGACAAGTGAAAATCATTATCTAAATTCACTACCATGCTTCACACATGAACCATGCATCACACATAATTAATCGGATTCACTCCGACATTGGATTCACTCACAATGTCTTCACACATGTCGCACGTGTTCACAAAGTTGATTGGATTCACTCACAATCAAACTCACACCACATGTCTCACACGTTACCGTTGATCGGAGTCACTGACAATCAACTTGGCCCAATATATTCTTTTCACTTGTTGGGTCACCCAATAATTAATAAATTAATTATTAAAACATGAGTTGCCTCCAATAGCTTTTTCCTTTATGCTTTGGTTTATATTTCTCTTTTTTCTTCATTTGATTTATTGCCTCATAATTAAAGCAACCTCTAATAGAGAAGATTCCTTTAAAGGAACTTTAATTTTCAAGTGCCATTATCAAATAGAACTCAAAAATCATTACTCCGCTTCATTGTTCTTTCTATAAAAAACAAGCTAAGCACATCAAAAAATGATTATTTGGTCTACATCTCAAGATTTAAAAAAGAACCAAGGTGGTATGTCATTTGTAGTGTGCTATTTTATAATCATAGTGTTCTGTAGCACCAATCAATGATGCTTTGCTCAACACAACTAACTCCTTAGTAGAGGGGTTGAGTTTGAAGGGACTCACGAGAACTATATAGGATCTTTTAAATTTAAAAGGCCATGTTAAAGTTGAACTCAAAATTCATTATTATTTTTAATTAATGATTGTATTTAGAAAGAAAAAATAACAAATGTCTGTTTGGTCTATGAAATTATGAATTGTTGTCCATAAAAAAAAATATTTGGTATGATGGATGGAATGTAAAAGATGATAACTTAAAGTTTTGTTCAATTTATATATATATGTATGTGTGTGTGTGTGTGTGTGTGTGTGTGTGTGTGTGTGTGTGTGTGTATGTGTTTGTGTGTATATATATATGTATATATACACACACACAGACACACACACACACACACACACACATGTATGTATGTATGTATTTATATGTATATATATATATATATATGTGTGTGTGTGTGTGTGTGTGTGTGTATGTATATGTGTATGTGTGTATATACATATATGTTTATACACACACACACACACACACACACACACACACACACACACACACACATGCACACATGATTAGAGGGTATTGAATTAGTTCCAATTAGATTTAGAGAATGGTTCAATTTCAATGTTGAGGGTCACTCAACAACAACCAACACAAGGACACAAAGCTGAAGGCAAGAAGGATGTCTAATCTTTGTACTGAGCATGTAATGCATCCCATGGATTCCCTTACTAATTAGGCTCTAAAAAAACTCGTGGAAACAAGTTTTGTTGAATGTATATTTTTGTGAGGGACAAAATGGTTTGTTAGAATATTATAGAAGATTACTTATATATATTTTAAAATCTAATTAGTGAATCTATTAAACTCTTTATGATATAGACCTTTTAACTTTTTTTTCTCTATAAATGTAGATGTACATGGTAGGAAAAAATCTTTTAAAATATTGATAGTTAGTATTTCTGATCTCTGGTTATTGGTTGTTAGCTATATCTAAACAGTAATAAGGAACACCTGCTAGATTTGACAAATGGCATCAAAGCGATAACCTTTCATTCTAACCGTATTATTATTATCAATAAGAACTTAAATTAGTGCATATTTACAACCATTTAATCCTAAAAGTTAGAGTACATAAACTTAAATTTAATCCTAAAAGTTAGAGTACATAAACTAGTACCTTTTTTCTATATTGTGTTTCTACACTATATATTGCCACATAAAATTTATTTATACACTATATATTACCACATAAAGTTTTTAGAGCTTTTTAAGCCTTACAACATAGATGCTTTGTCAACATAGAACCTGATGTACAGAGAGAAACTAAGCGACCACCATCAATGTGTTGCCAAAACACAGTGTATCACTTCTGACAAAAATGGTGGAATTTCTTTGTTTATATGCCAATGTGCTATTTAGAATTGGATTCCATACAACATTTGGATTAGTGAAAGATGAGAGGTAGAAGCTGTAAGGTCCCTCCCAAGCCATGTATGTGTCTCTTTTAATATAGATTTCAATAAGGAAAGAGAGTGCACTTAGAGAAGAGTGAGACAATAAGGCTAGAAACATTAAGAAAGTGTTAGAATAAAAATATTAGCTCCAAAAATCCTAAAAGAAATAAGAAGACAAGAATAGTTCTATTAAAGAGATAAGTATCTCCAAAAATAGAAATTCTAATTTAGGTGATAGGAGGTTGTATTTAGAGTACTTTTACATATTTAGAGTCCATGCATACTAAAAATGTGGAAAAGCAACATGTTTCTAAAGATGGTGCGTTTGTGGCTATATACACACGTTTTTGCCTATTCTACCCATGCAAGCTTGTATACTAGATGCCTTTCGGTTCTTTTGACTAGTTATATGACCATATTCTGAGTTTTTATCAGAGAGTTATGGCCGAAACAATTTGTTGATTCTGTCAGGGTCTCTACACAGGGAAAACTGTAAGAAGGCAGCAAGTAGCCTCAAGGTAATCCTAGAGCTTGAGATGTATATATTCTTTCATTCTTATCTAATATCTTAGAAAAGAAGGTTAGCTTGCTATAGTCTTTCGGAGGAAGAGACCAAAACTCCATAGCTTTTCTTTTAAAGAAAGAATAGTATGCCGTAGCCCTGCAAGAGAAGGCTATTTTGCCATAGACCTTCGAAAGAGAGAAAAGTCACAGTACGAGTAAGAGGAGATAAAGCTTAGGGATGATCGGATGATTTCAATCGTAAGAGAAGGTATTAGAAGACTCTCTATTCTCATATGTCAAGTTCTAAAGCTCTTGTTAACGAGCAAAGGCAACGATAAATGATAAATTTTTATAAGGTATATACATATTTTGTTTTTCAATTATATATCATTCTTAGGGGTTGAGGTATGGCCCCGGCTTCTCTATTAATTGTTAATAGTGACCTATTTGATTGATTTACTAGTTAAAGTTTTTATTCTTTTAAACAACAACATATGCCTTAATAAAGAACGTCTTATCACAATCTCAAGTTGAAATGCTAAAATCTTTGTGAAAAAGGATTGTTTTCTTAAGGTAACATGGATTCTAGTTCTATGATAACTTAAAGTGTTGTTCAATTTATATATATATGTATGTGTGTGTGTGTTTGTGTATATACACACACACACACACACACACACACACACACACACAAATGTATGTATGTATGTATATATATGTATATATATATGTGTGTGTGTGTGTGTGTGTGTGTGTGTGTGTGTGTGTATATACATATATGTTTATATATATACACATATGTAGACACACACACACACACACACACACACACACACACACATGCACACATGATTAGAGGGTATTGAATTAGTTCCAATTAGATTTAGAGAATGGTTCAATTTCAATGTTGAGGGTCACTCAACAACAACCAACATAAGGACACAAAGCTGAAGGCAAGAAGGATGTCTAATCTTTGTACTGAGCATGTAATGCATCCCATGGATTCCCTTACTAATTAGGCTCTAAAAAAACTCGTGGAAACAAGTTTTGTTGAATGTATATTTTTGTGAGGGACAAAATGGTTTGTTAGAATATTATAGAAGATTACTTATATATATTTTAAAATCTAATTGGTGAATCTATTAAACTCTTTATGATATAGACCTTTTAACTTTTTTTTCTCTATAAATGTAGATGTACATGGTAGGAAAAAATCTTTTAAAATATTGATAGTTAGTATTTCTGATCTCTGGTTATTGGTTGTTAGCTATATCTAAACAGTAATGAGGAACACCTGCTAGATTTGACAAATGGCATCAAAGCGATAACCTTTCATTCTAACCGTATTATTATTATCAATAAGAACTTAAATTAGTGCATATTTACAACCATTTAATCCTAAAAGTTAGAGTACATAAACTAGTACCTTTTTTCTATATTGTGTTTCTACACTATATATTGCCACATAAAATTTATTTATACACTATATATTACCACATAAAGTTTTTAGAGCTTTTTAAGCCTTACAACATAGATGCTTTGTCAACATAGAACCTGATGTACAGAGAGAAACTAAGCGACCACCATCAATGTGTTGCCAAAACACAGTGTATCACTTCTGACAAAAATGGTGGAATTTCTTTGTTTATATGCCAATGTGCTATTTAGAATTGGATTCCATACAACATTTGGATTACTGAAAGATGAGAGGTAGAAGCTGTAAGGTCCCTCCCAAGCCATGTATGTGTCTCTTTTAATATAGATTTCAATAAGGAAAGAGAGTGCACTTAGAGAAGAGTGAGACAATAAGGCTAGAAACATTAAGAAAGTGTTAGAATAAAAATATTAGCTCCAAAAATCCTAAAAGAAATAAGAAGACAAGAATAGTTCTATTAAAGAGATAAGTATCTCCAAAAATAGAAATTCTAATTTAGGTGATAGGAGGTTGTATTTAGAGTACTTTTACATATTTAGAGTCCATGCATACTAAAAATGTGGAAAAGCAACATGTTTCTAAAGATGGTGCGTTTGTGGCTATATACACACGTTTTTGCCTATTCTACCCATGCAAGCTTGTATACTAGATGCCTTTCGGTTCTTTTGACTAGTTATATGACCATATTCTGAGTTTTTATCAGAGAGTTATGGCCGAAACAATTTGTTGATTCTGTCAGGGTCTCTACACAGGGAAAACTGTAAGAAGGCAGCAAAGTAGCCTCAAGGTAATCCTAGAGCTTGAGATGTATATATTCTTTCATTCTTATCTAATATCTTAGAAAAGAAGGTTAGCTTGCTATAGTCTTTCGGAGGAAGAGACCAAAACTCCATAGCTTTTCTTTTAAAGAAAGAATAGTATGCCGTAGCCCTGCAAGAGAAGGCTATTTTGCCATAGACCTTCGAAAGAGAGAAAAGTCACAGTACGAGTAAGAGGAGATAAAGCTTAGGGATGATCGGATGATTTCAATCGTAAGAGAAGGTATTAGAAGACTCTCTATTCTCATATGTCAAGTTCTAAAGCTCTTGTTAACGAGCAAAGGCAACGATAAATGATAAATTTTTATAAGGTATATACATATTTTGTTTTTCAATTATATATCATTCTTAGGGGTTGAGGTATGGCCCCGGCTTCTCTATTAATTGTTAATAGTGACCTATTTGATTGATTTACTAGTTAAAGTTTTTATTCTTTTAAACAACAACATATGCCTTAATAAAGAACGTCTTATCACAATCTCAAGTTGAAATGCTAAAATCTTTGTGAAAAAGGATTGTTTTCATAAGGTAACATGGATTCTAGTTCTATGATAACTTAAAGTGTTGTTCAATTTATATATATATGTATGTGTGTGTGTGTTTGTGTATATATACACACACACACACACACACACACACACACATGTATGTATGTATGTATATATATATGTGTGTGTGTGTGTGTGTGTGTGTGTGTATACATATATGTTTATATATATACACATATGTAGACACACACACACACACACACACACACACACATGCACACATGATTAGAGGGTATTGAATTAGTTCCAATTAGATTTAGAGAATGGTTCAATTTCAATGTTGAGGGTCACTCAACAACAACCAACACAAGGACACAAAGCTGAAGGCAAGAAGGATGTCTAATCTTTGTACTGAGCATGTAATGCATCCCATGGATTCCCTTACTAATTAGACTCTAAAAAAACTCGTGGAAACAAGTTTTGTTGAATGTATATTTTTGTGAGGGACAAAATGGTTTGTTAGAATATTATAGAAGATTACTTATATATATTTTAAAATCTAATTGGTGAATCTATTAAACTCTTTATGATATAGACCTTTTAACTTTTTTTTCTCTATAAATGTAGATGTACATGGTAGGAAAAAATCTTTTAAAATATTGATAGTTAGTATTTCTGATCTCTGGTTATTGGTTGTTAGCTATATCTAAACAGTAATGAGGAACACCTGCTAGATTTGACAAATGGCATCAAAGCGATAACCTTTCATTCTAACCGTATTATTATTATCAATAAGAACTTAAATTAGTGCATATTTACAACCATTTAATCCTAAAAGTTAGAGTACATAAACTAGTACCTTTTTTCTATATTGTGTTTCTACACTATATATTGCCACATAAAATTTATTTATACACTATATATTACCACATAAAGTTTTTAGAGCTTTTTAAGCCTTACAACATAGATGCTTTGTCAACATAGAACCTGATGTACAGAGAGAAACTAAGCGACCACCATCAATGTGTTGCCAAAACACAGTGTATCACTTCTGACAAAAATGGTGGAATTTCTTTGTTTATATGCCAATGTGCTATTTAGAATTGGTCCATACAACATTTGGATTAGTGAAAGATGAGAGGTAGAAGCTGTAAGGTCCCTCCCAAGCCATGTATGTGTCTCTTTTAATATAGATTTCAATAAGGAAAGAGAGTGCACTTAGAGAAGAGTGAGACAATAAGGCTAGAAACATTAAGAAAGTGTTAGAATAAAAATATTAGCTCCAAAAATCCTAAAAGAAATAAGAAGACAAGAATAGTTCTATTAAAGAGATAAGTATCTCCAAAAATAGAAATTCTAATTTAGGTGATAGGAGGTTGTATTTAGAGTACTTTTACATATTTAGAGTCCATGCATACTAAAAATGTGGAAAAGCAACATGTTTCTAAAGATGGTGCGTTTGTGGCTATATACACACGTTTTTGCCTATTCTACCCATGCAAGCTTGTATACTAGATGCCTTTCGGTTCTTTTGACTAGTTATATGACCATATTCTGAGTTTTTATCAGAGAGTTATGGCCGAAACAATTTGTTGATTCTGTCAGGGTCTCTACACAGGGAAAACTGTAAGAAGGCAGCAAAGTAGCCTCAAGGTAATCCTAGAGCTTGAGATGTATATATTCTTTCATTCTTATCTAATATCTTAGAAAAGAAGGTTAGCTTGCTATAGTCTTTCGGAGGAAGAGACCAAAACTCCATAGCTTTTCTTTTAAAGAAAGAATAGTATGCCGTAGCCCTGCAAGAGAAGGCTATTTTGCCATAGACCTTCGAAAGAGAGAAAAGTCACAGTACGAGTAAGAGGAGATAAAGCTTAGGGATGATCGGATGATTTCAATCGTAAGAGAAGGTATTAGAAGACTCTCTATTCTCATATGTCAAGTTCTAAAGCTCTTGTTAACGAGCAAAGGCAACGATAAATGATAAATTTTTATAAGGTATATACATATTTTGTTTTTCAATTATATATCATTCTTAGGGGTTGAGGTATGGCCCCGGCTTCTCTATTAATTGTTAATAGTGACCTATTTGATTGATTTACTAGTTAAAGTTTTTATTCTTTTAAACAACAACATATGCCTTAATAAAGAACGTCTTATCACAATCTCAAGTTGAAATGCTAAAATCTTTGTGAAAAAGGATTGTTTTCTTAAGGTAACATGGATTCTAGTTCTATGATAACTTAAAGTGTTGTTCAATTTATATATATATGTATGTGTGTGTGTGTTTGTGTATACACACACACACACACACACACACACACACACACACACACACACATGTATGTATGTATGTATATATATGTATATATATATATGTGTGTGTGTGTGTGTGTGTATACATATATGTTTATATATATACACATATGTAGACACACACACACACACACACACACACACACACACACATGCACACATGATTAGAGGGTATTGAATTAGTTCCAATTAGATTTAGAGAATGGTTCAATTTCAATGTTGAGGGTCACTCAACAACAACCAACACAAGGACACAAAGCTGAAGGCAAGAAGGATGTCTAATCTTTGTACTGAGCATGTAATGCATCCCATGGATTCCCTTACTAATTAGACTCTAAAAAAACTCGTGGAAACAAGTTTTGTTGAATGTATATTTTTGTGAGGGACAAAATGGTTTGTTAGAATATTATAGAAGATTACTTATATATATTTTAAAATCTAATTGGTGAATCTATTAAACTCTTTATGATATAGACCTTTTAACTTTTTTTTCTCTATAAATGTAGATGTACATGGTAGGAAAAAATCTTTTAAAATATTGATAGTTAGTATTTCTGATCTCTGGTTATTGGTTGTTAGCTATATCTAAACAGTAATGAGGAACACCTGCTAGATTTGACAAATGGCATCAAAGCGATAACCTTTCATTCTAACCGTATTATTATTATCAATAAGAACTTAAATTAGTGCATATTTACAACCATTTAATCCTAAAAGTTAGAGTACATAAACTTAAATTTAATCCTAAAAGTTAGAGTACATAAACTAGTACCTTTTTTCTATATTGTGTTTCTACACTATGTATTGCCACATAAAATTTATTTATACACTATATATTACCACATAAAGTTTTTAGAGCTTTTTAAGCCTTACAACATAGATGCTTTGTCAACATAGAACCTGATGTACAGAGAGAAACTAAGCGACCACCATCAATGTGTTGCCAAAACACAGTGTATCACTTCTGACAAAAATGGTGGAATTTCTTTGTTTATATGCCAATGTGCTATTTAGAATTGGATTCCATACAACATTTGGATTAGTGAAAGATGAGAGGTAGAAGCTGTAAGGTCCCTCCCAAGCCATGTATGTGTCTCTTTTAATATAGATTTCAATAAGGAAAGAGAGTGCACTTAGAGAAGAGTGAGACAATAAGGCTAGAAACATTAAGAAAGTGTTAGAATAAAAATATTAGTTCCAAAAATCCTAAAAGAAATAAGAAGACAAGAATAGTTCTATTAAAGAGATAAGTATCTCCAAAAATAGAAATTCTAATTTAGGTGATAGGAGGTTGTATTTAGAGTACTTTTTCATATTTAGAGTCCATGCATACTAAAAATGTGGAAAAGCAACATGCTATATACACACGTTTTTGCCTATTCTACCCATGCAAGCTTGTATACTAGATGCCTTTCGGTTCTTTTGACTAGTTATATGACCATATTCTGAGTTTTTATCAGAGAGTTATGGCCGAAACAATTTGTTGATTCTGTCAGGGTCTCTAGAGTACTTTTTAGAGTACTTTTTCATATTTAGAGTCCATGCATACTAAAAATGTGGAAAAGCAACATGCTATATACACACGTTTTTGCCTATTCTACCCATGCAAGCTTGTATACTAGATGCCTTTCGGTTCTTTTGACTAGTTATATGACCATATTCTGAGTTTTTATCAGAGTTATGGCCGAAACAATTTGTTGATTCTGTCAGGGTCTCTACACAGGGAAAACTGTAAGAAGGCAGCAAGTAGCCTCAAGGTAATCCTAGAGCTTGAGATGTATATATCCCTTCATTCTTATCTAATATCTTAGAAAAGAAGGTTAGCTTGCTATAGTCTTTCGGAGGAAGAGACCAAAACTCCATAGCTTTTCTTTTAAAGAAAGAATAGTATGTCGTAGCCCTGCAAGAGAAGGCTATTTTGCCATAGACCTTCGAAAGAGAGAAAAGTCACAGTACGAGTAAGAGGAGATAAAGCTTAGGGATGATCGGATGATTTCAATCATAAGAGAAGGTATTAGAAGACTCTCTATTCTCATATGTCAAGTTCTAAAGCTCTAAAGCTTAGGGATGATCGGATGATTTCAATCATAAGAGAAGGTATTAGAAGACTCTCTATTCTCATATGTCAAGGTATTAGAAGACTCTCTATTCTCATATGTCAAGTTCTAAAGCTCTTGTTAACGAGCAAAGGCAATGATAAACGATAAATTTTTATAAGGTATATACATATTTTGTTTTTCAATTATATATCATTCTTAGGGGTTGAGGTATGGCCCCGGCTTCTCTATTAATTGTTAATAGTGACCTATTTGATTGATTTACTAGTTAAAGTTTTTATTCTTTTAAACAACAACATATGCCTTAATAAAGAAAGTCTTATCACAATCTCAAGTTGAAATGCTAAAATCTTTGTGAAAAAGGATTGTTTTCTTAAGGTAACATGGATTCTAGTTCTATAGTTTAGTTGAGTAAATGGATTATCTTGGTTAAATTAAGGTACAAGTACAACTCTCCCTACCTTGATGTTGCCCATGTTCTTGTGCTTGTATAGCCGGACAACGGAGACGTTAGTAAGGCTGCGTAGACATCCCTCTGAGGGGCGGGAGGATCAAGCGAGAGAGCCTGAGAGGGCGCCAGGCCGGCTTGAGTCCTTGCCCCAGCGGCGGCGGCCGATGACGAGGTGTATGGTCCCGTAGGGTTTTGCCCAGCATGTAGAGGAAGGCCGAATTCTAGATCATTGACAGTATAAAGGAAAAGAATAAGAGAGCTAGTTTGGGTTGTATGGAATTGATTCATGTATAACCTTTTTTATAAATCTTATCTTTGGCATTATTGTACTGTAGAAAAAGGTTGTTTTAACGAACCTTGTGAAAAGGGCCTTAATTTAGGAACATGTTTATTTATGTCAAACAGTGAGGTAGGATTAATTAGAAAACAAATTGACGCGTGAGTAGGGTGGAAAGTGGGAGGATGGAATGCCCTGACGGCACCATCCCACGGATGGGTGGACCCGATTAGTCGGGTAGCTTTCCAACATATTAAGTGAAAGTCCTACGCTAGATAAATAGGTTCTCGGGAAATTCTATTCTAGAAGACTAGGCTAGCGGCTGTGCCTTGCATAGAAATGAGGAAAAAGCGTTGTCTCTAGGAATCAAGACTAGTAGTTGCCCAAATTATGATCAATTACCCTATGGGTGATTTGATTTTTAAAAGACCATGCTCCCCTTGCAGGATAGAACTAGGTCTTACCTATGAATCGTATCCTTGAATCTCTGCATGGTCAAGGTGTCAATGAGTAGTAAATTTTCTCCAAAAGATAAGACTTAGTGGACTATCTTAAGTGTTTCCCCTATTTTTGAAGGGGGGGAATCTTATAGAAGCAGAAAAAATTGGCATGCCATGGCTCCTAAAAATGCAGAAAGAAGAGAGTTCATAAGCATGAGTATCTAGCCAAGTGTCTTATTACACTGAACAACATAGTAACCCATTCACTCATATGTGTAAGATTCTTCCCCCAGCCTTCGAGGTATACAGGAGTAAGAACCTCCCTTTCTGATCTTATAATTATTCCCTCTCTAAAATAAAAGAAAGATTCTGTTTAAAAAAGGAAGATCCTCTCCCTAGAATACTTCTCAGGAGTCACGCCTGTTTTAAGGATTCAGAACAATGAGTTCAGAAGTAAAAATCGGTGTTTTGGATATCAAGGTTTTGGTTTTCATTCGAGTACGACCCAAAAGAAGTTCTTTATCTCTTGGGGAGTATAAGAAGTTATCCCCCAGATATTGTGGGCCTTATATCTGAATTCAATGAAAGTAGGTGACTTAGCCTACAAGCTTCTTTTACCTTCTCATCTCAAAGTTCTTAATGTATTTCATAGAAATATGTGCCAAACCCAAATCAAGGAAAGACGGTAAAACTTCAGTGGTGGCAAGATACCGTTGGCTTCTAAGTTACGCTAGCTCCTTCCTTTATATAATAACTTTTAACTGTCGCTCACAGTAATCTTACTTCCATCGATCTCCCTTCTTCTTAATCTCCTTCATGGCTTGGCAACAGGAATTAGTTTTATCCATGATGATTTCTCACCTTCAAGACGCAAGAGAGTCTATGAAGAAAGATTTTATAGAACAGTATGAGCGCTCACTTTTCCCTCACTTGGGAACTTCTGTAGCGCAGACCAAATGGCGGACCTATCAAGACATAACTAGGGTAACACCCTGGGGTCAGCAGCACTTTCGTAACAATGTCCGCTTGGCCATGGTTATTGAAGCCTTAGGTTTGGGTCCCCGATACTACTGCGTCATGAGATCAAGGCATCTTGGGTTTTCTGAGCGGGTCTTCTTACTGGCGTGTTTTCTTCCTCATCAGAAGATATGCCTTTACCCCGTTTTTGGCTTGCCTCTCAGAGGTCCTTTTGTTAGATCACCTCATACCACTGAGATAGGTGCGGCAATAACCAGCAGAATCATTCCCATAGATGAGTTACCCTATACTTGTGCAGCTTGTGAGTGCTGCTTTTGTGACCATATGATGGACGGGCTTATGGAAGTGTAAAGAGTTCTTCTATCTTTACTGTATAAGTTCCGAGAATGAATAAGTGCATCTTGCGAAATTATCCCAGTTTGCGAGATGAGGATATCTCGCATTTTTTAAGTGGGGTAGAATGTAAGATTCCTCCCCCAACCCCTTTTTGATGTCTAGTATCTTCCCTTGTAATCAATCCCTCTTCAGAAATATAAAGACCTTGTTTCTAACTGTTTTAACCTAGAGAGAGAGAAAATATTCTAGAGAGAGAATATTCAGATTTTGAATATTTTTGGATAGAAAAATATCTCACCTTATTAAAATGAATTCCCCTGAAACAGAAATTCAGAAAGAATTTTCCAATGTACAATTGAAATTAATTGGAAATAGGTATAAAGAACCTTAGTCTAAGGGTCTAGATTTTCAGAAATTTTTGGATTATGGTCCAATTAAGGTTCCTATGGGCCAATAGCATCAATCCATGTGTAGGGAGGAGATAAATCCTATTTGTAAAAGAAGATACCCAAAAATGAGTAAATGCTCACATAAGATGAAGAGTTGAAAATGTACAAGGTTTATTAGTAAAAAACTATGAGTAATATCAAAAAACTGAGATAAATTGAGTATCCAAAAATGAGTAAATGCTCACATAAGATGAAGAGTTAAAAATGTACAAGGTTTATTAGTAAAAAACTATGAGTAATATCAAAAAAATGAGATAAATTGAGTATCCAAAAATGAGTAAATGCTCACATAAGATGAAGAGTTGAAAATGTACAAGGTTTATTAGTAAAAAACTATGAGCAATATTAAAAATATGAGATATTTTGGGTATAATCATTCCATTTTGGGTATATTTTGGGTATAATCATTCCATTTTGACACATATGTAAGGAAGGGGAGTTCTTTAAAGGAGGTGCATATTTCACATGCTTGAATGAGTTTTAAACTCAAAAATAATGTGATATTTTTATCTCTCATCTCTCTTGAACCAAACCAAATCAAAATGGAACCAAACCGAATCAAAAAGTAACCAAACTAGGTCCAAATCTAGTCCAAATTCAACCAAACTGACTTGGAAAATTCTAGAATCAGTTTGTTTGGTTAGGAGCTCAATTTTTCCTATAAATAGAAGCCTCCCCTTGTTGAAAAAAATATAGTGTCTTATGCATTGTTACTCTACTCCACCTAAGCCAAGAACTGTGAATTCTTTAATAATTCACTAGTTTTTGACACTTCTCTCTTTCTTCAATCCCCATTGGTGGCTCCATCAACATACTAAACCAATTGATTGGTTGGGGGCCTCTACCGTGAACAAAGAATCAAGCAAATTGTAAGGTAAGTATGGTGAATTTTGATCTTTTTTATAATTTCTCAATGTTTCTCTCTTCTTAACCCCTCTCAAGCTTGAGAAGCTTAATTGGTATGGTTTTTGAATGCTATTGAAGTTAATTGATTAATGATAGTAAAGAATTACATAAATTTCCATTTATGTTTAATTCTAATGGTTTTTTCTCTCTCTCACTTAAGAAATAGTCATACTCATGACCCATTCTTAATCCAAATGAAGCTTTTCATAAAGCTTTTTCTTAATCCAAGATTAATCTATGCTTAAGAACAAATTAATGGTTTTTTTACCTATACTTTTAGTTTATGTATTCCATGATTATTTTTTATTCAATCCATTAAGGGTTGATGATCCAATTAGGGATCATTCCCTTAAAGATAAGCCTTATCTTTTAAAATAATTGAGATTTATTAGTTATAGTAGCGGAGCTATGGCAAAATTTTATAAAAATTTACACATAAAATAATTTCATTCAAAGCATGAAAAGAGGATTTCCTACCATATTCTAGGAATTATCATCCTAGATTAATTGAAAGATATTCATTGTAATCCTAGAGAAATTGATTTTTATATTATGCATAATTGAATTTCATGCATAGAGGTATGCATAAGAGATAAATATTTTATTATAAAAGAGTTACTTTTAGCTTAATTGAAATTCATGCATAGAGGTATGCATAAGAGATGAATATTTTATTATAAAAGTGTTACTTTTAGCATAATTGAAATTCATGCATAGAGGTATGCATAAGAGATAAATATTTTATTGTAAAAGTGTTACTTTTAGCATAATTGAAATTCATGCATAGAGGTATGCATAAGAGATGAATATTTTATTATAAAAGTGTTACTTTTAGCATAATTGAAATTCATGCATAGAGGTATGCATAAGAGATGAATATTTTATTATAAAAGTGTTACTTTTAGCTTAATTGAATTCATGCAGAGGTATACATAAGAGATGAATATTTTATTATAAAAGTGTTACTTTTAGCATAATTGAATTTCATGCATAGAGGTATGCATAAAAAGATATGGGAAGTGATAAGATATGATAAGATGCATATGAGATGAGTTAGGATGGGATAAGATGAGTTAAGAAGTGATAGGATGTGTATGGGATGAGGTAAGAAATGTATGTGATGGGATAAGATATATATGGGTTGTGATAGGGTGAGAATGGATGTGATGAAAAAGAATAGATGAGAAGGCGTATGGGGTTATATGAATGGGAATGAGGAAATGGATGTATGTATGTATGGAGGTATGCATGTAGATGTGAATGTATGCATGTGGATGTGTATGTATGGATGTATGTATGTGGATGTGGATGTATAAATAAGGATGTGAAAATGGATGTATGCATGGATGTGTATGAAGAATAATGAAGGTGAATGTGTATGGAAAATAATGTGTCGTTGATATGAATGAATGGATGAGAATGAGTACATATGAAGGGAATGTGGAATAAGTAATGTGGATTGAGGAGGGATAATGTGGAAAGACAGAATTCGATATAGAAACTGTATTTTGTGACTGTTTGTAAATGCTGTTTGTAAATGACTGTTTTATGTCAAGAATGCTGGGAAAGCATTTTGACCATCTTGTGATGATTAAGGTCGTGGAGACCTAACTGGTAAAGTTGCAACTGCTCACGGAGAGTCAATGGAGGACGTCTTGCGTAGCAAGGTCGGCCGAGGTCTTGACCAGCCTCGGTGCGATTAAAATGGTGAGCTTCTGGTACGGTGGATGAGGGGCCAAGGAAGCGACCTATGAGTGAAGCACTAGGTCACCTGCGAAGGATCCGGATAATTGAAATTGAATCAACCGGATAATTTAGAAGATGGTGATCAGTGATACTATGGTTTTATTAAAGGATTGTTTTAAAACTAGTTGAATCTGTGAAAAGGCAATTTCATATTGGGTGTGTAAGTGGTGTGACTAGTTTTATTTTGCATGAACTTCCGGCTAGGGGGCCTTGGAACTCTTTTCCTTGGTACCCGGGACAAAACCTAACCAAATTCTTAATTGGATCCCATCACTACAGTAGTAGGCTAACCCATGGGATCGGATGGGGTTAGGCTGGACTGATGGATCCGTAAATCGAGACTCAAATTCTGTTACTACGATAGATAAAGTAAATCTCGGATAGTAATTGTTCTATGGATAGGAATCAATGGCTGTGCCTCTTGATGGGAAAAAAAGCGTTGATCCCAATGATCCAAGTGCAAGTTTCTTCCTTGATCTGACCAAGTATCTTTATAGATACAGTCGGATCTGTTTGATCAGTAAGGGTTTGACTACGTTAGAGTAAAAGTTTTCCTGGTGGAATCACCCGTGCTTTTCGGTAAAGGAAGTTTTTCCGGGTTTGGTTTTGGAACAACCGATGGATTAGTCTCTTATCCGGATATCCGTGGGTGAGGCCCCGAATGTGGGACCCCTGTCCCGCGCGAGAAGTGCTACTTCCGCTGCCAGTATCCTGAATCCGTTGCTTGGTGGGAACAGGGATCTTACAATATGCATAAGCAAGCTCGATAACTCCATTACATTTATTTAGCAAAATAATCAATGTAATGCCATATTGTGGTGTCCAGATTATAGACTTTTATACACACAAATCCCCCCCCTTTACCCTTTTTCTTCTTCATATATCGGCTAAACCGGGTGCTACTCTAAGGTAATTTACAAGAAAAGTTACAAAGAAAAGCTGTTATTCCAAGGGATTCTGTGATTCCCTAGTTGTTTGGGGCATTGTATAACTCTCATAATCGTTATGTTGCACCAAGTTTTTGATGTGCCTGTATGTTGTCCTGATCTTTTCCTCTGCTTTATCCTTTATTCTGATCAGGTCCACCAGTAATCTATTTTTATCTTCCCAGAGTCCTTTTTGCATCTTTTTTTTTTGTGAACCACTCCTAAATTTTTTTTTTCAAATCATCATTTGTTTACAGTTTTGCTTTGATTTATTTCTACTTCTTTCTTAACTTGCATTGATAACTCTGTCCACTTTGTCCTTAATTTCATGGCATAGGTTTCATTGTATGTATATGGTCTTTGTTTGAAGGCCTACTAGCACCATCCACTAAAGGAATTGCATGCTAGCAAACCTGGAGGGACTTCTATCAAATCTACATAGCTCCAAGTGAACACATCTCTGTATTCCTTGAAAACAACCTATAAGTTCTATCTTCTCCTCTTGGTTAAGTTTGTGGTGATCCACACCAATTTGGGCTCCTCATTAATGTAGCAACACACGCATAGATGAAACATGTAAGAAGAGATAAATAGAGCACAACACTCAAAGTAAATTGATGAGAATGAGTGAAGTACAAGTGAAGTGAAATGATAAGGTCACTTACACACTTATAAGAGTGCGTACATATGCTTGGGAGAAAAAACCTCCTAAAGAGAGAAAATCGTCTTGACCCATTATTAGCCTATGTCCACACACCACAACCATATAAATACTATAAATTCCCCTTGTAGTGATGATGTGAACATGTACATGTATTATGTAGCTGATCAATCCCTAAATAGCAATACGCCCAAAGCTTTACAACAAAAAACTTCAAACTTCTCTCATGAGAGAACCTTCGTGAACATATCTACCACATTGTCATGTGAAGAGACATAAGCCAGGCTAATTGTTGCCATATAGATAGGCAGTGATGTGTGTGAACACACTTAGGACCATCGGGGCACTTTTTCCCTCTTTAGGAGGTTTTTTCCCCCGGCTTGTATATACGCCCATTATTCTAGGGCTAACTTATCTTTGTACATTGACACAATCTAATACACAGTGTGTTGGGTGCATTCTTGCTTCTTCTTCTCCAAGCTTTGTGTGCTTTCCTGCAACCCTAATTCCAACAATTGGTATCAGAGTAGGCATCGGCTCCCAGGGCTACGTCGCTTCTAGCACCCTCCGACTCACGTTCTCCGATTGAGGTGAGCTTTCAGGAGCGCTTGCAGGTACCTATACTCTATAGATAAGCCCGTAGGGCTTAGTGTTCTCAGAACTTGCTCAACTGGGAGACCCCAAATTGGATGTCTGACCTCATATTACATAGCTAGATGAGGCACTGAATAGCCTAGTGATAAAGTGATGCATCAAAAAGTTCACCTACATCCTAGAGACTAAGCCTAGTACTTGTCTCTACTGGTGTGGCAAACAGGCTTATAGTCTTCAATACCAAACTATGTAAGCAGCCTCTGTGTGTGTACTACTTTGGCTACAACATCTCACAATAATCTAGCACACCTGTCTCTACTATTGTGGTAATGCTAAATGGGTAAGCAATCTCTGTGTATGTACTTTGACTACTATAGGCTTATAGTCTTCAATACTAAACTATGTAAGCAGCCTTTGTGTATGCACTTTGACTGCAATAGGATTATAGTCTCTACTGGTGTGGCATTAGGCTTATAGTCTTCAAGACCAAATTGTGTAAGCAGCCTTTGTGTATGTACTTTGACTGCAACATCACAATACCATCATCATTTTGTATAAACTATATACCCAAATAATAATGCAACTGGCCCAAATCTATCATCTTAAATGACACATGTAACTCGGCCTTAAAGATTGAAATATTCTTCTCATTAGGGTTTGTGAGTAGCATGTCATCAATGTATAAAACAATGACCAAAAAACAATCGTTATTCCTCTTTATATAGAGGGTACTCTTAGTTTTAGGGCCTATGGTGGTGGAGTAGCATGTCATTAATGTATAAAATAATGACTAAAAAACAATCTTTACTCCTCTTTACATAGAGGGTACTCTCAGTTGGGCTATTGCAAAAACCATTTGCCAACCAAGTATACATTTATCTTCTCATACCATGCTCTGGGAGCCTACTTAAGGCCATATAAAGTTTTCCTTAACTTGCATACTTTAGATTATTGCCCCTTCTCAACAAAACCATGAGGCTAAGACACATAAACCTCCTCATGCAAGTCACCATTTAAGAAGGCAGTCTTAATATCCAACTGATGTACATTCCAACCATGATGCATTGCCAATGTAATAATACACCTGATTGTAGTCATATGAGACATGGGTGCAAAGGTCTCATCATAATCTATGCCCTTCTCTTGAGCATAACCCTTTACAAGAAGCCTTGCCTTCAACGCTACCATCAGCTTTACGCTTTAGCTTATAAAACCAATTTGTACCAATGGTATTTTTTACCATAAGGAAAATTTGCTAAATACCAAGTGTCATTTTTAAGGATTGAGTCATACTCATCCTACATGGCCTACATCCAATTATCATTTTCCTATGCTTCCTCAAATGAAATAGGTTCCTCTTCATTGCATATACTCGCAATGAGAGTATGATCCACAAAAGAATAAGATGCATGATGAGAACTTGCACGTGCCTTGCTTGGTAAAGGAGTAGATAACTTATTATCCCACAATGTTTGCACTAGCCATTTTGGCATACTCTTGGATGCCTGTATGGTTTCCCTTTCCTCATCCATTGCATCATCCATAATTTTCTCATTAATATTCTAATCTCTGGTTTGAAATTTGAGCAGATTTATAGCCAATATGGGCTAATTTTGCTACACCTTTTTAAGCATTCATCTTCTTTACATATGGTTTCCCAACATTGTACAAAGGTAGGAGTGTATCAAGATGTCATGTGAGTATACATTTTATTGTTTTTTACATAAAAGCATGGGTTGAATTGAGTTCTTAATAAACACAACATCTCTACTCCACTAAAATTTGTTTTGTGGGGGCAGATGGTAAAGTTTATAGCCTTTGCTTTCTGAGCTACATCCCACAAAAATACATTTTACCACCTTATCGTCTAGCTTAATACGTTGTTGCTCATGCACAAGAGCATAAGCAAGATAATAAAAAATATGCAAATGAGCCACAAATGGCTTATTGCCATTCCAAGCTTCATAAGAGGGATAATTGTTTGCAAGGCCTTGGTGAGGCATCTGTTTAGCACATAAGTGGCATAAGGCACATCCTAGCCTTTCACCATGTAACGTGCCATCTCCATGAGAGGTTTATTCTTTCTCTTTAGCCACACCATTTTGCTGAGGTGTATAAGGCACTATGCATTGATGTTTTATGCTTCTTTTAGCCATACATACATAAAACATATTTGACATATACTCCCCACCCACTCGACCTATATGAAGGGTGTAAACGTTACATGCAACCACATTTTCAGCCATAGAAACAAAATGTTTAAATCATGCAAAAACCTATGACTCAGATACACCCAGGTGTGCCTAGATAAGTCATCCAATAAAAGTCAAAAAGTAGATATATCCCCCTAATCGATGGTGTCCTCATGGGACCACATACATCACTATGTATAAGCTGTAATTTTTGGACTACCCTAATTGATCTATCTTTTAGGAATGATGCCCATTGCATCTTGCCTAAAATAAACCCCTCACATATGGGGGCCTCAAGATTTGGCAACCTTGATACCATCTTTTACCTTTTAAGGTACAATAAACTACCAAAATTTAAGTGACCAAAGCAGGCATACCATAGCTCCGCATCACTCATAGCATGTGTGGTAGTAATTGAACAAGCATTATGTGCTAATCTCTAATACATGTCTAGTCTATAAAGCCCATGGCTTACTAGATACTACAATGATGTCTCCATCACTTGGGTCATAAACTATACACTTATCATTAACAAATATGACCACTAGCCTGCCCTAGCAATGGCAGAGAGACTAACAACAAGTTCTTTATAGTGTCTAGCACAAATAAAATTTCTGAGAGAGTGATTATTCCACCATTTACAGCAGTAGTGAGGATAACCTTACCAACTCCTTTTACTAGATATGAGGAGTTATTTACATATGTGACTCCTCCTCCTTAAGGAGTAGACTCAAGTGAGGATAACCTTACCAACTCCTTTTACTAGATATGAGGAGTTATTTACATATGTGACTCCTTAAGGAGTAGACTCAAGTGAGGATAACCTTACCAACTCCTTTCTGAGAGAGTGATTATTCCACCATTTACAGCAGTAGTGAGGATAACCTTACCAACTCCTTTTACTAGATATGAGGAGTTATTTACATATGTGACTCCTCCTCCTTAAGGAGTAGACTCAAGTGAGGAAAATAAATCATACTGAGAAGTAATATGCTTGCTAGCACCACTAAAGTACCAAACATGATGATATGTCATGCATATGTCATAGACAGAAGGAACATAACTACAATGCATAGTGAATGACCAATCATCATGTGCATAGTTTACTGACTTCTTTTTTTTGTACTTGGTGTGTTGATGCTTTAGCCATAACCATGTCTGACTCTTTCTTCTTCTCCTTCTCTAGCCTCTTTCTACATTCATTGATGTAATGGCCTAGCTTTCGATAGTAGTTTCATTTTCCTTTCTTCTTAGGCTTATCACCCCTGTCGGACATCCTTTCTAGAAGACTAGGCTAATTCTACCTTTGGCTTATAGTCACCCTGAGAAAATCTCTCTCTCAGAACCCTAACCCTAGCTCCAAAATAGGATGTAGCTTCCACCACCTCAAGGAATAAGAAGAAGATGATACTTTTGTTTCTAAATTTCCAAAGAAAGAAAATGGCATGACATGATGTTTACTAACCTCCCAGCCTTATTTATGTTAATAACATGGGCACTTAGATGGGCTTTGCCTTTATCTTGTTGAGTGGTAGAGTAAATGCTTGATCTCCCACATGCATACTGGTTTGGTTTTGCTGAGATTACTCTTCTAGCTAAGAGCATTGTAGCCAACTCATCAAAAGTAAGGGCATTAGGGTTACCCTTCATATCATGAGCCGAAGTGTAGGTGAAAAACCTTGATATGAATATGGTAGAGCTATGAGAACATTAGATATACCAAAGAACTATTTGGATAAGCCTGATCAATATATGTCAGCAGCAGCAGCAGCTACTTCCTACTGAGATCTTTAATCCTTATGAGGAACTCTTCTATTAAATCTCCCTCATTCATATACTTGAACTCTAACTACTTGCACAAGTAGGCCACTTTTTCCGCCTTGTCATGCACTTGGTAAGTGCAACAAGCACATCCCAAGCAGTTTTACATGAGTGAATATGAGGAATAATGCTCCTTTTCACTAAAAGTGCCACTAATTTATGTGCATGTTTATCCTTGCCATCCCACCTAGCTTGTTCTATTGTGGGAGATGCAGAGGCAGATGCCATAGTTACATCAAAACTTGTATCACCATCTAAAGTACCTATACTATGTTATTGTGTTGGTGAGACAGGGCGCGCCTCAATGCCAATAATAATATTTTAAAGCCCTTTGGTGATGACCAATAAATGGCATATCATATAGGACCACAATGGGTACACTGGGTAGTTGGTCCCATTAATATTATTCTATGTGGAAAGCATCCTTTTGTAAATAACTAATTTTTGACATAGAATGCAAATATCCCAACTACCTACTATAGGTACTATTAATGCCCACTGAATGCAACTAAAATGGCTACCAATATTAGATCACTGATGATGATTGAAATACTACAAAGTGTATGAAAAATTGTAGAGTGTGGAAATGATACTTACCTAGAATGCAAAAATTGATAATAATGTGTTGAGATGATGCTGTTGAAGCTGTTGAAGAGGAGCTCAAAGATGCGATGTTAAAGATAATGATATCACTATATGCATACCAAATATATGACATACTTCAACTGAAAGACTTGTATGCTAAAAGATCAACCCGCACTGTTTCTTTTTAATGATGCATCCACAGACAATTTCACTTCTTTGCATATGGCTGCCGCCATAGGATTGGATGTATCAGATTATGGCACTCAAATGGATGCATATGTACCTTTTGAGAGTAAAGGAGTGAATGTATGCCAATCATTGGCAAGCTCTGCATTCACATACAGGGCTACCTTGATCATGAGAGCCTTATGGTTGCTCTTCTCACTCGTTTTGTGATGTTTTGCTGGGAATGCCTTGGAATGCTCGTATGGAGCCCAAGAAATCATACAAAGAAAAGAAGATCTCATTTATGCATAGAGGTAGAGAGATTGTTATAGATGTTGGTACTCTAGAAAGTACCATACCTATTGTTAGTTATATACAGGTCAATAAGGTAATAAAGAAAGCTTCTTGTTCTTACTTGGTTTTTGTAAGAGAGAGTGATGAGCATGAAAGAGTGAATCAACTAACTCGAGACACCAATTAAAGTTCTTGCATCGCTATAGTGATTGCTTTTGAGATGCACTGCCTGGTGAATTACCACCTAAGCGTCCCAAAGATTACCGTATTGATGTGATACCTGCTGGTAGCACACTGCCTAGCATACCTCCATATAGGGCAAGTGCTAGCCAGCAAGAAGAGATTATGGCACAAGTAAATGGCTTGCTTGAGAAAGGGTTCATATAACCAACACTATCCCCTTATTGTTTACCTCCATATACAGGGTAAGTGCTAGCCAACAAGAAGAGATTATGGTGCAGGAGGTAAATGAATAGCATGAGAAACATTTGATACAACCAAATCTCCTTATTGTTCACCTATGTTATTGGTGCAAAAGAAAGGTGGAAAAAACAGGATGTGCGTCGACTATCGTGCCCTTAATAAGATTATGATAAAGAATAGATTTCCTATTCCGCACATCGATGACATTCTTGATAAGTTGGAAGATGCAGCTTGTTTTAACCGAATTGATCTCAAGATCAACTACCATCAAATATGAATGGCACCGCAAGATGTACAGAAAACTACTTTTCGAATGCAGTTTAGGCTTTATGAGTTCTTAGTATTGCCATTTGGACTTACTAACACACCGGCCACATTCAATCGAATGATGGACAGGATTTTCAGAAAGCATATACAATTTACTGGAACCTTCTTTGTTTTCCAAAGATAAGGAACAACACCGCGAGCACTTGGCTATTGTGTTCAAAGAGCTTTGTAGTCACAAGCTCTACATAAATGGTAAGAAGAGTGAATTCTTCTTATTAGAAATTCACTATCTTGGTCACATTGTATCCAAAGAAGGTGTACGCATGGACCCGATCAAATTGCAAGCAATCAAGGATTGGCCAGACTTGCATACGGTGCATGAAATTTGAAGTTTTTTAGGATTAAGCTCGTATTATCGACGCTTCGTTAAGCATTTTACTTAAATTGCTTCACCATTACATGATCTCACCAAGAAAAAGGTAAATTTTTGGGGGACTGACATAGAAAAGAAGGCTTTTCATGGTTTAAAGCCATCATGTCTGGATCGGTTTTGATTCTACCAAATTTGCACAAACCATTCTCCGTTGAATGTGATGCTTCTAGAGATTATATTGGTGCCGTGTTAAACCAAGAAGGACATGCTGTTGCATACAAAAGTTGTCGATTGTAACATGTGGAAATTTACTTGCAGGTTTATGAGGAAGAGCTTCTAGTAGTCATTCATGCTCTCAGAATGTGGAAGCATTATTTGTTGGGAGCTGAATTTACCGTTAAGATGGATCATCAAAGTCTTCGGTACTTTCTTACTCAAACGAAGTTGTCTGAGAAGCATACGAGATGGGAAAATTTCCTCTCTATGTTTCATTTTCAGATTCTGCACACTCTCGGAATGAAGAATGTAGTGGCTAGTGCACTTTCCCGAAGGCCTCAAGTTCATGCCATTACTGTCGCCTATCATCAAGACCATATGCGAGATTCCTATCACACAGATGATGATTTTCAGCATATATGGGCTGATTTACAACAGGGTAATTTAGTTTCGAATTATTCTATACGTGATGGTTATTTGATGATGCACAACCGCCTTTGTGTGCATAAGAACTTAAGGCAAAAATTGTTGGAAGCATGCCATGTACCACCTTATGCAAGACATAGAGGCATTCTTGCCACTACGCAGGCTTTGGAGAAGTATTTATTTTGGCCTCAGATGTGTAAAGACATTGATGATTATGTTTGCCAGTGTTTGGTTTATAATAAGGTCAAATTTGACATGCATGAGACTCCAGGGTTGCTTCAACCTTTGTCGATTCCGAATTAGCCTTGGGAAAGTATCGCCATGGATTTTATCAAGGATCTTTCGAAAATGCAAGGGAATGATGCTATTTGGACTATTGTGGATAGGTTCAGTAAACAAGCACATTTCATTCCAGTGTGGAAGATCATAAAGCCAGAGCATAGCAAAGATATTTTTGGCCCAAATCTTCAAGCATAATGGCATGCCAAAGACAATTGTGGTGGACCATGATCCTCGCACCACTAGCCTCTTTTAGCATGCACTATTTGATAATATGGGAACTAAGTTGAACTCAGCATATCATCCCCAGACGGATGATATGCCGAACGAAATTACAAATTCAACAGTGCTTGATTTGCTGAAAACTTATGTTTCTGACCGCAAATCAAACTAGGAGAAGTATTTACCACTTGTTGAGTTTGCCTACAACAATATAGTGAATACTTCTATCGGTAAGGTACCCTTTCAAATTGTGTATGGAGGAGTGGTTTTGCCTCCTATCCTACGCACCAAGGATGAAATATTTGCAGCAGAGATGAGTATGGTAGGGATCTAGATACTACCTTCTCTTAGGTCAGGACAGTCATACACAGGGATCCCAGGAAAAGCATAAGAAAGCTGCAGATAAACACCAAAAACAGTTGTTGCAGTTCAAGGAGGGTGATTGGGTTTTATTAAAATTCCAAAAAGCTCGCCTCCATAAGAAGACATGCAAAGAGAAAATGCATCCCGAGCTATCTTGTAGGTATTATTGACCATTATAGATCTTGGAGAAGATCAATGAGGTAACTTTTTGATTGGTGTTACCGGATCATTGTTGGCAGATACATAATGCCTTCCATGTCAGTCTCTTGAAACCATATGTTGGTCTAGATTCTTTGGAACTGGTAGTGGACAACCGGATATTGATGAATTGAAAGAAATCTTGCAGCCTAAGCATATTGTCTTTCATAACAAGGAATGAAAAAGCACCTCATGGCAAGCTTATTCGTAGATATCTGGTTAAATTCAAATACTACCCAGCACTTGATGCAAATTGGGTTGATGAAGAATACTTTAAGGAGTACCCGGATCTCCTTACAACATATATGGATGCTTTTCAATTGAGGACAACTGATTAGAAGCCGAGGGGAATGTCACAATCCTCCAGAGATTTGTTCCATGTGGAAGGATTTCTTGGAGCATGATGGATTCACTCATATAAGAGTTGGTGACTTTGATGAGTGATTAGAGTTGGTGACTCTAAGTCAGTAAGAAGAGTTGGTGACTCTGGCTACTGTAGTTATGCATTCATGCAAAGGTTGATGACCCTAGTGAATGCATAAATTCATGAAAGAGTTGGTGACTTTGATGAGTGATTAGAGTTGGTGACTCTAAGTCAGTAAGAAGAGTTGGTGACTCTGGCTACTGTAGTTATACATTCATGCAAAGGTTGATGACCCTAGTGAATGCATAAATTCATGAAAGAGTTGGTGACTCTGTTCAGTGAGTATGTTAAATCATGAAAGGGTTGGTGATCTTGGTGAGTTAGTTGGGCTCATGCAAGGGCAATAGCTCTAGTGAGTACAACGTTTGGATCCATAATGGGTGGTGCCCATGGTCACGAGACAGTTTTGGTGTACAAGATGGCAAGTGGGGAGATTTAATCCAAATCATCGTGCATAAGCATTTATCTGTGAAATGCCCTTGCATGTGTGACTTGTTTTGTTTGCATGGACATTGCATGGTATTTTGCAATTGAATGTCCATGGGATTCAAGGACGCCTAGACACCCTATGGACGCACGTGTGTACCCTGTTTGGGACTAAGGCGATGAATTTTATGTGTTTTATAGGTGGTAAGTGTGCACACTCAACCTTATTTTATTACTATTTCCTTTGTTAGCTAAAGTCTATGGTTGCAGGTTCACATTCATTAAAGTTTGGGCAGACAAACTTTAATGAATGTGTTCATATCATGCTGGACTATTTTAATGAACCAAGACCATTCATGAGGTTTGGGCACCTGAGCATTGGACGCCCACGACTTGCTAAAAGAGATGGAGGAGTTATTTTTGAGAACCACGTCTTACTTTTTCTGGGTGCTTGGGGTGTGGAGCAAGCTAAAAGGGCAACCAAGAGAGCTAGTCGATTGCTTCTCTAGAGAGCACATGGGTTGTGGACATCAAATAAGGGAGATATGAAGGTGGCCGACTACTTCTCCTCTCCTCTTTAGTGCTGGAACAAAGTATAGGTGGCTGGTTGACTGTTAATATACCTACAGAGCTAGCCGATTACTTCTCCACTCCTCTTTAGTGCTAGCCAGGTTGTACACAGGCTACAAGGACCAGACAAGTCGCATATAAATTCCATAGGGCTGGTCGACTTTCTGTATTGATTCTTTTTGTAGTTGGTTGTGTTGATTTACAGTAGATTACAACAATTTTACAAGGGTTTCTTTGAGATGGAACATATACAGTTTGTCATTGGCTTCAACCCTTCTTCATTGGACATGAAACGAATAGTCTAAGTGCTGTTTGGGCTTGTTGGGAGCTATAGATTTGCACAAACATGTGGACAACCGTGAAAACAAGGGAGCAATTGGTGACTATTAAAGCCCAGGTTGGTGACCAAAGGGCTTGGTTTCACGAGATAGCAATTAGTGATTGCTTTGGCCCAGGTTAGTGAGACCGAGGGTTGGCTTTATATGGATAGCAGTTAGTGATTGCTATTGCCCCGGTTGGTGTGACTGAGGGTTTGCTTTCTCTATTGGGCAGTTGTTGGTGACTGCCTTGCTCTGGCTAGTGATTGAGATCTTGTATTGTTTTATTTTCCATAGATTTGGATAAATTTGGTGCTAGAGAGGAGTGAAACTCTTGGGCACCCGCATCTTGTACAAGAGAACACTCTATTGATAATAAAGATACCTCAGGAGGGGCTAGCCCAACTTCAACCCCTAGTGATGTGTCATGTGCAAGATTATTTTATGTGGTTTTAGGATGTATATGTACATGATGTATGTGATTGATGTGTTGATTCATACTCATGTTGTGATGGATGTTGAATGTATGCTATGATTAGGCCACTGGTTTTCTATATCACACGTGCGCTTTTTCAGGGTGCTTGGGGGGTGTGGAGCAAGCTAAGGGCATCCAAGAGAGCTAGTCAACTGTTTCTGTAGAGAGCATATGGACTATGGACAGTAAAGAAGGGAGATATGAAGTTGGTTGACTACTTCTCCTCTCCTCTTTAGTGCTGGAACAGAGTACAAGTGGCTGGGCGACTGTTGATATACCTGCACAGCAGTGCTAGTGGCCTACTTCTCCTCTCCTCTTTAGTGCTGGACGGGTTGTACACAGGTTACAGGGACCAGACAAGTCATATATAAACTACATAGGGCTGGTCGACTTTCTGTATTGATTCTTTTTCTAGCTGGCTTTGCTAATTTAAAATAGATTACAACAATTCTACAAGGGTTTCCTTGAGATGGAACATATACTGTTTGTGCTGGCTTCAACCCTTCTTCGTTGGATACAAAACGAATGGTTTAAGTGTTGTTTGGGCCTATTGGGAGCTACAGGTTTGCACAAATGTGTGGAGAACCATGAAAACAAGGGAACAATTGGTGACTATTAAGCCCAAGTTGGTGACCAAGAGGGCTTGGCTTCATGGGACAACAGTTAGTAACTGCTTTGGCTATGGTTGGTGACCGAGGGGAAGAATGATCAAGGTTTATATTCCACTGCAGGGAATTGAGTATTTTAGAACTCGAGGGTGGTTGTCCAAAGTTGTATCCAAAAGGAGCAGCTTTGAGATTGAACAACACTAAATCTTTTGTACAAGAGTCATGGGACTAGCCATCTCATGGAGGTATTGTTTATCAGTGAAGGAAATTGGAACTGAGTACATGGATATGAATATTGTTAGTCTACCATAGACAAACACTGACATGGGTAGTTGGACTATAGTGGGAACTCGTGTAAAAAACAAGAGGTTGGTGTCAAAACCAAGTAATTGTTTGTGCATTCATTTTTTCATTTGATTTATGCTTGTGAGAATATTTGTGTATGTGTGCCAAGGGTCTGGCACACCGAGTTAAACCCAAGGACAAGCACGTGTGTTACGTGTTTGTGTCTTCTAACATATAACATGTGCATGTTGATCTTGACAAAAAGAGTATCATGCTTAGAAACACCTACCTGAGAGCGACCTTGGAGGTGCAAGGGGTAGGAATATCTACTGGAGAGGTTGAACCCAAGGTCACTTTATGTGAAGGGTAAAAAACGTGAGGGCAAGATGCTCCTCGGAGCCAAGCAAAAGAGAAGAGGAGGACATTCCCCATGAAGAACCATGTCTCAAGAGCCAGAGAGAGAAGAGCTAGGACTGTAGCAAGAAAAAAGTAGAAAAAGCTAAGACAAAGCTAGACCTATCAGTTGAGGACAATTGTTTAATAAGATGGGGGGATGTCACTGAAGCGTCAAAATATAGGTTGCTGACATGCAAAAATGCAACATACCTTTTGGAAAGCAAATTATTAAAAGCTTTTTAAATAGTAAAAAGAGATATTTTATTATTAAAAATATGCTTTTTGAGGTATAAGTGAGTTTTAAAGCTCTTTTCCCAAGTGCTTTTGGGCAGAAACTATAAATTCAACTATTCTCTCATTGTTGAGACATGTAAAAAGACAAGAGAGCTCTCTAGCTCTAATAACTTGTACTCAAGACTCCTCCAAGGGGTTTTTATCTAATAGAACTCGGGGGGGAGGGGGAGTCCCCCGCGGTCAGTGTGGAATGTTTGGTTGAGCACAATGCTAATCAATATCCTTAAATACACTAAGATTTAATGGACAACAAGCACAATGCAAGATGTAATTTGTTGGATTGACAAGAGACGCACAATGAGCCGGAACGGTCGGCCCCTCCCTCAAATAATGTATATTGATCTTTGAAGAATTGAATACATAGTAATGTGGGGCATTTTTGACCAGATTTCCATACGAGTATATATGACTACAATATTGCAAACAATATGGTTGTCGGTGAAGATCTTTAACTCACACTACCCTCTCAAGTGCCCATGTTCCCTACCATCTGCTCTCTATTGTTCCACCCACACATGGTAGAAACAATCTTCAAGAGAGCACGTAGGACAAGAGAACACTACACAGGGTATGTGAACATGGAGTCTTGCTCCTCCCTCCTACTACTTGCTTCCATAATCGAGCATTAAAGCTTACCAATTGCAAGTAGAGTCGATGACAGTGGAAGTCTTTGTGATCGAAGAGTCTGGAATGTTGAAATCTCTAATTTGTCATGATCCTTTATGACAAAAGTCTTCAAGTGGTTGCAAAGAACCTTGGGAAAGCATCCCTTATGTTTCAACTTGAGAAAGGAAGGCTAAAATTAGGGTTTTCAACTAAAAGACCAAAATTACAGCGAAGAAAAGGATTGCTTTGCTGACTTTAAGCCATTGGGAGTGCAAGGAGAGTGATTACGGCCTGGAAACACTCTTAGAAGCTTGGAAAACACTCTAATAAGCTTGGATATGGTGTAGGAAAGGAGAAAGTGCATAAAATACATCCACAGGGCCTCTTGAAGAGGGTGCCAACTTCTAGAGAGAGAGGAAGAGAGAGAGGTGATGAGATGTCCACCCTGGGTGTCATGCAGAGAGGAAAAGGGATTTGGGGTCCAAGCTGGGATTGACACATGGCTGGTTGCTCTCTTTGATTGAACAAAGAGGATAAGGTATGGCAGTGGACATTGAGCTTTGTCCACCTCGAGACATCAGTGTGTACGAACACAGGGCTGGTCATAATTTATAAGTGAGTTTTGGCCACCCAAAACCTAATTAAGTGTGTACACACTCACTTGTAAATTAATGCTAGATCCTAAGGCTCGGTTATGACCAATACTTACCACCTCTCCACATGCCACATAACCATGTCAGCATATAGTTTCACATGCATGGTTCACAGGCGGGTGTCCACTTACCCAGAACTACACATTGGTCAAACAAGCATGAAAACAACATGGAAATTCAGTTTGCAGGTAAGCACATAAAGATACTATGCATTGCAACATTGGTACGGACAATCCCTGTTCATGAGACAATACCAAAATAGACATGTTCCAAGCAAGTACATGAGGCACCAGCAACAGCAGACCCAGTGGAACACCAATCCTCCAAGCATTTCCAGGCATGTACACATAGCCACAAGTCCCACGGAAAGCCAAATCCATAGTCTCACATGACTGGCATTAATCCCATGTATAACTGCCATAGATGCCAAATGGGTGAAAGCATGTTCAAGGTAACCAAAGAGCATGTCCATTGACATGCTAGTTAAAGGGTGCATTTAGCTCATTTCTAGTTGTATTTTTCAATTTTAAATTACCTTTTTTATAGTGCACTGTTTAGCACCTTTCTTCTCACTCCACATAAAAATCATTCTTGCCACATTTAATTCTTATGCCACCCACATCTTCTCCCTCGGATGGAGTTCTCCTACAACGCACGTTCTCCTTCTATCTAATTCAAACCACCGTGTTGTGACAACGAGTGTGTTGTCTTTCTTCCATCAAACAATTACCTTATGTCACACTCTCTTTCCTGTCTAACAACTTTTGTGAGTTAAGACCACTGTGTTGTCTTTCTTACTGTGGGTCAAAGCAACTAGTGTCCTGTCTTTGGGCCAATTTGCACACACAGGTGGGGATTGCATGTTTGGACGCAACCGAGGTGGGAACAAGGTTTCGAGACTGCTAGCCTAGGGAAAAAGCTGCTTTCTCACATCAAACAAACTCTGAGTTACCACTGTGCGTCACATGCACATTGCTTTATCTTGTTCCCTTTCCCATTAAAATATGGATAATAGAACTGCTTTTTTGACAACAATGGTTGAAGAAGGTATCTATGTCATATGTACTAATAGCTCTAATGTTGCATTTGATTATAGATGGTAAACCTCATTTTTACCAAACTACAGGATTTCAAATATCTAGATATCCAAGAAGCCAATTCAATAAGAAGGATCTTGAATCATGGGACATCATTAGAAAATGCGAGGCCAGGAAGAAGAGGGAACAACGAGAACAGAATAAGTGCAAAAGGGAGTCAACTATGTTGGAGGTGGATCCATGAAGCAACAAATAGTCCGTGACACAATAAAGTTCTTGAGAAGACAGTGGGCATGGGGAAACAAGTTAAATGTGAGATATTTGATCAAGTTTTGCAACACCCTATAGTGATGGGGTTTCATGATTAGCCAAATAGAGAACAAGATGAATTACAATCAACATTAATAGCAAATGTGCGCAATGCATTGGCTTGTTAAGCAGCCAACAAGCAAAGAAGAGTTCTTTCTTAAGAAAAGTACATTGAGTACTCTCATGAATTGTACTCAGCAACTACCCATTACTAAGGTCGCCAAAGTTCTGCAAGTTTCCAGGCATTCCTTGTACATTGTAAAAAATAGTGTGTAGTCTCTCGGATAAATGATGACTACTCTCATGAATTGTACTCAGCAACTACCCATTACTAAGGTCGCCAAAGTTCTGCAAGTTTCCAAGCATTCCTTGTACATTGTAAAAAATAGTGTGTAGTCTCTCGGATAAATGATGGGGTGACCACTTATTCTCATTGAAAGCATGCTTGAGACTTCCACATTGCAGTGCCATAATGGATGAAACCAAAGAACTTATTTACTCCTTTTGGGAATCTAAAACATGTCTCTCCCCCTATAAGAAAGATGTCTATAGAAAAAGAACCATACAAAACTATTACATCAAGCATCCAGTCCATTTGCTCGATCAGCCTTTGCAAGTACATGAACCTTGTTTACTAGTTACATGTGCTGACTATCATAGTACATTCACTGTCAATAAATGGCATACTTGCATACTAGTTATTCATGCTAACTACAACACATGCCTGCTAGTTAGGACACTCACCAATTATACTAATTAACATGCATGCTAACTAGAATAGTAAATAATGCTAAGTAACATACTTGCATGTTTGTTAGCATAGTTAGATGGTACGAGCGGAAGAAGTTAATCATTCTTTGCTCAACTCATTAATGCTAACTAGCATACATGTATGCTCTTTAGCACACTCATCAATGTTGACTAGCATACTTGTCTGCTTGTTAGAACACTAAATCATGTTAACTAGCATATCTTCATGCTAACTTTGCATGCTAACTAGCAAAACTACATGTTAGTTAGCATGCTTGCATGCTAGTTAGCATACATACATGCTAACTACCATACTTGCATGTTAGTTAGCATACCTACATGCTTGTTAGAACACCAAATCATGCTAACTACCATACATGCATGCTAATTAGCACATTCATAATTCTAACTAGCATAACTATATGTTAGTTAGCATACCTACATTCTAGTTAGCATACCTGCATGCTAGTTAGCATACTGCATGCTTTTTAGAACACTAAATCATGCTAACTACCAGACCTGTAGCACATTCAACATTCTAACTAGCATAACTGCATGTTAGTTAGCAAGCTTGCATAGTAGTTATAGCATGTTGCATGCTTGTTAGAACACTTAATTATGCTAACTACCATACCTGCATATGGTAATTAGCACATTCATAATGCTAACTATCATAACTGCATGGTAACTAGCATACCTACATTCAAGTTAGATCAGTAAATCATGCTATTTAACGTACATGCATGTTTGTTAGCACACTTAGGTATGCTAACTAACATACCTGCCTGCTGCTAAATACAATAGTAAATCATGCCAACTAGCATACCAAGCAATGTAGACTTATTCATTCATGCTTGTGGATGCTTTGTTCTTATTTAATAGGTTGAGTTGTTTCAGAAATTCAAAGCTGCTCATCATGATTGCAATATTCAATTACACTCATTTGAGTATTTGAAGCCCTTCTTTGTTCATCGAGTGAAGGACAGATATATATGTTGCTGTGAATATCATGTTCAAATGTCTTTCTTCAAAGACACACTCAACTAGATGCACTCTCAAAAGTTTCGTTTCCATAAGAGTGAATGTGACTACAGATGTGAGGTTTATGCAGCAGGAGATGGTGCAACCATGGGTTGCATTGCATCGGTTTGTACTTTCAGTGGCGTGACGCAGTTATGGGAATTAGTAGTCTACTCAAAGGAGGAAGATAAGTCATTCCATTCAAGGAGGTGATTGATGGGAGAGTGCGATGCTTATGGTGTAGAGAAACTGCCATGCTACCCTTTGGAGAAACTTTCCTAGATGATGTGGTTGATAGATGACAGATGAGAAAATACCTTCACAACATCGCACTCTGCCATGCTGCATTCAAAATTTCCCAGATGATGTGGTTGTGTCTGTGGTGGATTTTTTCAAGAACTATGCATTTAAAGAGAAGAATGAGATCCAGTCGATGCATTGGCATTTGACTCAATGCACCATATTTGTGCACATAACTTATTATAGAAAAAGAGGCGAGGTCATCAAAACAATTCACTTTTTCATTTTAGATGATAGAGTGCATGACACATTATTTGTGTAGCATTGCTTTATGTTGCACCTGGAATGGCTTAGGCAACAAGATGTAAGTATAAACCGCCATTGGGTATGGTCCGATGGTGCTCCCTCATAGTTCAAGGCATGCAGACCATTCTATTTTGTTGCCCGATATGATGGTTTGACTGGGATAGAAATGAGCCATTTCTTCTCAACATCAAGGCACGGAAAGGCAGAACATGATGGAGCAGGAGCTGTGGTAAAGAGAACGTTGATATTATGATATTCTAATACAGGTTGCGTGGCTCAGTGACATAATACTGTCGTATTTTTGGCATAATGTAATGTTGGTTGCTCACTGACTGATTTTTGTGAGTTTGTAAGGCAATTTAGTTTGCCTGGCCTATCATCAGCTGCCATGTGAATGCCTTTTTTTCTTAAATCTAGTCTTGTCCATGGCTTTTTTGCTACTGACATATTCTGAGTAACAACAAATATACTTCTGTAATATGTTCCGTTAGCAGCTTGAGTTGGCTGTCCACAGCAGTACAGGTGAAGCGGTGTTAAACACCCAATAGATAGTTAACACAGCTGAGAGAACTCCCCAGAACAAGGACGCTAGATAGCAGGGGACAAATTGGCATGGAGAGCTATGCAAAGATTTGCTAAACAAGGTATGGACCTTGTACTAGTTTACCACAAGGTAAGACATCCCCACCCCTACTGTCAACAGGCTATACAAGCCCTAGAGAAGCTAGGTGCAATGAAGATAAGTCCTTGGGTGAAGGTGTGAGCGAGGCAGAAGAGCAGTGTTGAACGGTGTCCTGTGCATTTACAATGTTGAAGACATGAGTTGGGTAGTAGTGTACTGTCATGCACTACAAGGGAACTTAGGGCTTGTTAAACTTGAGGTCTACAAACAGGGATCTAAGGTCGTGCGACAGAATCCAGGGTCATATCTCTTTCGATGCCATCTCTCTCTCTCTCTCTCTCTCTCTCTCTCACACACACACACACACACACACACACACACAATAGATAGCACCTCTCTCTCTCTCTATCAAGTGCGCACATACACACATGACTCTCTCTCTCTCTCTCTCTCTCTCTCTCACACACACACACACACAATAGATAGCACCTCTCTCTCTCTCTCTCTATCAAGTGTGCACATACACACATGACTCTCTCTCTCTCTCTCTCTCTCTCTCTCTCTCTCTCTCTCTCTCTCTCACACACACACACACACACACACACACACACACACACACACCTACACCCACATAGGATCTCTCTCATGTAATCTCTCCCTCTCTCTCTCACACACACACCAAACACGATCTCTCTCTCTCTCTCTCTCTCTCTCTCTCTCTCTCTCTCTCTCTCTCTCTCGCACACACACACACACACATTATATACACACAGGATCTCTGTCGCTCTCTCTCTCTTTCTCACACACACCCACACACGATATATCATGCTAACTTGCATACATGTATGCTAACTAGCATAGTTGTATGCTATCTAGCGTATGCTAATTAGCATAGTTGTATTCTAACTTGCATGTGGAAATGCTAGTTATATGCTAACTAGTATATGCTAATTAGCATAGTTATATACTAACTAGCATATACTAATTAACATAGTTATATACTAACTAGCATATACTAATTAACATAGTTGTATGCTAACTAGTATATGCTAATTAGCATAGTTATATACTAACTAGCATATACTAATTAACATAGTTGTATGCTAACTTGCATGTCCATGTATGCTAATCAGCATAGTTATATGATAACTAGCATATACAACATAGCTATAACACTTTCTAAACATCAGTTTATAATACAACTTCACTAAATAAATATGCACAATATATAACCCAAGTAAACCAGAGATACAACACTGATGTAAATTCCCATTGCAACAATGAGTCACCATTATGTGATCTTGAAACTATAAGACCCATGGATGCAACTTTGTTTGTAACATTTCGATGATTATCTGTAACTATAGCACTCTACGCACAAGAATCTATATAAGCAAGAACCTTCTTTTGAACAAGACAATCTTTTTTTTAAATGCAAAACGAGAGATTTATGTTAAAGGTAAAGATTTTTAATGCCCACAAGGGCAACATCCTAGGCCGAGCCCATCTACACCAAATATCTGGCACTTTATCGGTCACAAAAAAAAAGAATGAGGCTTAGAACCCCAAGTACCAACTGTAAACTTACAAAAGGAACAGGGCATAAAATCCCTAAATGTCCAAGAGAGCAGGCCTAGAAGCCAAACACCAACAATTTGCCATAACCACAGACATCGGAACAACCACATAAGAGCATCCACATGAATGCATTTGCTAACGAGATTTGAGAGGGCACCATGGCAAAGAAAACAATACAGAGATGCCAGACAACAGTCTATATCCCTGTTTCCGAATTACAATAACATGTTAAGAGTCCGCAACACAAAAATGGTAAACACTAAGGCTCTCGGGGTCTAGGACTATGTTAATTTAATTCTCAAGTGCATAGGTAGGTCGGCATTCTGCCAATAGTAGCCACATCCACATCCACGAGACCATCCTGTCAACAAGATAATTTTTCACCTCCTAAAGTTGAAGATCATACAACTTGGGAATAATAATGCAGCGGTGGTGATGAGGATTTATGAAACACTTATATGCTAAATCATCCATTATCAGCATGTTCCTTGTGTCAAACATTGTATACTTGCCCCAAAAATTAAATAACCGCTTAAAGAAAATCAACTTTTTTGTCCCTGGCACACACTCATATGGTGTACAATTTGACTGGCTGAGAAGGTGGTCAGTCAATTGCTGTGCTTGAACTGGAAATGTAGCATTTAGCAGATCACTAGCTTGCTTTTCTCGTGCACAACTCCATATAAGCATAGTAAAATTGTCGATGGCCCACTGTAGAAAACATCTTGCATCATTTCTTTCTTAGACTTGCTCTTTTCCAACCGTCATACTCCACAGGTGTCATGGACCATGTATAGCATGGAATTGATTCACCACGCTTAAAGGAGCTGATCAAGACACCAGTTAGATCAAGGATTAGTGCTCTTTGATCTTCCACCTGTGGAGCCTAAGTCCTTGTCAAATCAGGAGCAGGGAAGCTAGTGGAAGGAATCTCTCTCTCTCTTTGATCTTCCACCTGTGGAGCCTAAGTCCTTGTCAAATCAGGAGGGGGGAAGCTAGTGGAAGGAATCTCTCTCTCTATTTTCTCAATAACTTCGTCCACAGATGTATGTGCAAGGGCCTCCCCCCCTTCTTTCAATTCTGGGACGTTGTTTTACCTCTGTAATTTTCTCCACACTTTTTGCAATCCTGGGATGCTGCTTGATCCCAATGCAGAAAGTAAAGCCCTACAAGTGTGCTCATCACAAATTGTGACTGGTACCTCTAGGTCCAATAGAGGTATTTTTCTTGGCATGAAAGGATGTTCAGGCATCTTGTCCAAGCACCACTTTATAGGACCCCAAAGTATGTGCATTAACCCCAATGTGCATTAAACCCCTTGATCAGTAAATTGATGTGCATTAAACCCCAAAGTATGTGCATTAACCCCATTGACCCAACAATCGATGTGCATTAAAGCCCTTGACTAGTCAATTGCAATACAAAGACTAATATACGGGGGCTACCATATGACTAATGTATAACCGGGCTTTAAATATCCTGCAGCCATGGTTTTAACATCTCTTAGGCATCAACCAAAATCAATGAAACAAAGAACATCTTGCACTGAATTTATAACAACAAGTGATACTACAACATGAGAACATTCCAAGATTAAGCACTTTGTGGACATGGGGACTTTCAACTCTTTATGGACATGAAACTATAATAGCACCATTATGTAATCAGTCAATTGCTTTAAATATCGTGCATTACAACAACGATTACATAAAAGGAAGTATATTCCAAGATTACAAAAAGAGTTGCACCACCGTGGGCAATGTGAACTACGGCGTCTATTGGCAGCCAAAAGCAAAATAGTTGCTACATGGAAAAAACAGATATAACACATGAACCATAAGGCTATCTTGGGGCAAACAGTCATCTTTGCCCGGCAGAGAATGGAGTCAAAGTTTCTTGCATGCACGAGCTTTCGGAGTTTTCATCGGTGAAAAGGGCTTAGATTTGGGTGATATACCTCAACTTGATGTGCACTTTGCTTTCTTTTTCAAAGTTACTCGATTTGCTGAATAGTTGTGCGCCTTTTTCTGCCATTATCTGAATCACTTTTTCCAAAGTAGAATTATCCTCTACACCTTGTCCATCCTCTAATGCCTCATTAATTTTAGTCAAAGGTTCTACGAGATTGCACCCATTGACACTCACAGGATCCAACACGGTCTTATTTGAGTATATAGAAGCCTACAACTTCTTTGACTCATCATCCAAAATCATGTTGACTATCTGATCTATTCAAAGGTTCTACCAGATTGCACACGATGACACTCGCAAGATCTAACACAGTCTTATTTAAGTACGTAGAAGACTCTATCTTCTTTGATTCACGATCCAAAGCACATTCACTATCTCCAGTAGAGTAAATATCGGCTTTTTTTCTCCAATCCTACTCAAAACTCCCCAACATCAGGGGAATGCTTGTCTTCACCTCCCTTCTGACTGTACATTTGACTACTGTAGTGCTGTTGAGCTAGGTTTCTTGAAAACAAAGTGTGGGACATTTTTTTCTGGATGAGGTACCCGTTGAGGCCTCTGCAAAATAGAGAGAAGAAATGTAGATTACCTATGTTAGCTACCATAATATATGCTAATTAGCATATAGATTTCATTATTTTACATGTTAAATAGAACACCCATATTCTTACAAGCATAGTTCTATGCTAACAAAAACTAACTATAGTAGTTAACATAGCCTATGTTCCCTCTTTCTAGTTTGTTAACGAGAGCTCTTGCAGGTGGGCAACTCCCATGGCGGAGAAGGGCAAGAGAGCATGCAAAACTGTTGTTGGTCCAAGTTCAAACATCTACTTAATTTTGACGGTGGTCCTTATATGAAACCAAAATTTAAAACTTTGGTATAAAAAAAGACTATGTTAACTAGAACAGTCATATGCTAACAAGCATACTCATATTCTAATTAGCATGGTTGTATGCTAACAAAAAAATTGACTATACTAGTTAGCATAGTCTATGTTAACTATATGCTAACTAGCATAGAATATGCTTACTAGCATATAGTTACCATAGTCTGCTATGATAATTAGAATAGCCATATGCTAACAAGCATACTCATATGCTAATTAAACTGACTAGATACTAGTTAACTTAGGTTAATTTATTTAACTATATGCTAACTAGCATAGAATATGCTTACTAGCATATAGTTACCATAGTCTGCTATGATAATTAGAATAGCCATATGCTAACAAGCATACTCATATGCAAATTAGCATAGCTATATGCTAATAAAAAACTGACTAGATACTAGTTAACACATCCTAATTGTGTGCTAACTAGCATAGTATATGCTTGTTAGTATACAGTTAGCATAGTCTTGAATCCTAACTAAAATAGCTATATGCTAGCCAGAAGAGTCATATGCTAACTAAAATAGCATAGATATGCTAACTAAAATAGCATAGATATGCTAACTAGAAGACTCATATGCTAATTAGCATAGTTGTATGCTAAGTCTTATTTGCTAGCTAAAATAGCTTATGCTAACCAAGAGGGTCATATGCTAATTAGCATAGTTGTATGCTAAGTAAAAGCTATGCACACCTCTTAACATAGATTGTGCTATGTATATGCTAAAAAGCATTGTTATATGCTAATTAGCATAGTTGCATGGATGCCAATTAGTATATGATAAAAAAGGATTGTTAATTAATAGCTTATTAACGATGGTAAAAAAACATATAACCAGAATAACATATGTTGATTAGCAGGTAACTAACATAAATGATGCTAATTAACATAGTAATATATCACATGATTATGCTAGCCAATAATCATAGTTGGCTAAATAGCCAAGGTAGTGAGACTAGCATATGAAAGTTTTATCAGCTTCAAAAAATACACAACAACCTGCATAGTAACGTGGGAGAGTAAGGTTTTCCACACTCTTACTTCCCTAGGATGGCACATTAGGAAACAGGGAGGCCCTGCTGCCTGCTTGAACTTTGTTTAGCATGTCTTAAAGCAGGGCACGCTGTGCCCTGCTAGCTTCTTCTCAGCGTGCCCTGCTAGCTTCTTCTCGACTTCATGATGCACCTCTAACTCAGTCTCCAAACATAGTTGTGTGAGCAATGTACTAGTGTGAATCTATAGGCAAATGAATCATGTACAAAATAAAAATAGAAGACTATTTACCTCTATCAAAGAGATGTTTTCCATTTCATCTGACCCCCCTCCAAGCATCTCCAAAGTGCCTCGTTGTGTTGATATTTTAACTGCAAGGTTGGATTTCTTAATCGAATCTTCCGGAGGCAAGGACGTCATCTTCTCTTCTGGAGCTTGAATCTCCAATCTTAATGCTGACAGGAAAGTACCTACTCTCTCTACAATCATCTGGTTCTTCAGCTTTGCATCCTCCAATTTATAATACAAACCCAAATATTCCCCCTTTGAAATATGCAGTCTTTCATTAATGCCTTTAATCAATGAATTGAGGTTCTTTATGTCATTCTGTGCCAACACATAATCTTCATAAAAAAATGTCACACTACTACTATGACCAGGTTGTGCTCTTGACTGAGGGGTGGCCAGCTTTTCCACTTCCTGCTGTCAATGTCAGCATGGACGTTACCAACTACATTGGTCAACTTCCAACGCATAAGTGGGTGTCAAAATACCCCCCTTTGTGTAGATCATTGTTGTGCTCCCTCAGCAAAGACGGCCCAAGCAAAGCGCATGGCATTCCTTGTGTCAATAGCATAAGGGCCGAACTGAAGCACATAAGCCCAAGCAAATGCTAGAGGGACTTCCATGTTGGTTGACTGCCTCTAATACACTTTGTTCTAGAACAAAATCATGTCTTCAAACATTTCAGGCTAGATGCTACTACACTTCACACGGTATGACCCCCTTTCCTTGGTATGGTTGAAAACAAAGAGCTGGGTAGCATCCAAAACATCTGACTCTTTCAAGTTCCTTGGATTATCACCATCAATATCCAAGTCATGGTTGACATGGAAGTCCACCTTGGTCAAACAAAACATCTTCTAAGGTGGGTAGGCCACCTTCGGTACTTTCCACTGCACTGTAAAAACATACAAAATATGAAACATTCATGTGCTAAAAAAGACAAGCACACAAAACGGTTACACAATAGGTCAGGCACATTACTTGCATTGTCCCTCAACTTCTCTGATTTCACATGGACCTTTGTGTGGCTGACATGGCTTCGTTTTCACTAGTAATACATAGGCTTCTTCCTTGTTTGACACTTCTACCTATTGGTTACGTTGTTCTACTTCCACCTTCGTCTTCAGCCTTGTTTGTCTTCTTACTAGAGGCGACTGCTTGTTTCGCTTCTTGTCTCACCTAGAGTCGCTCGTGGCTTCGTCATTTGACTAGGTTGTTCAACTACATCTCTTGGGTGGAGGCAAGGGATCCCTCTTGGGGGCAGACGACCTGATTGGTCTCTTACTACCTAACACTCTACTATTATCCTGCCTTTCTCGGCCATATCTCCCAAATCAACTTTTGGAGAGGAAGGATCATAATTCATAGCAATGAGAATCCTCGTATTTTGTGCATGCAACCACCCCCTCCAGGTCATCATTGTGCTACGTGGCTACTTTTGATATTACATCTCTAATAAACATGTGCTAGTTCAACCCCCACTTGAAAATATGCTAACAAGCACAAAAGGTGTAACCTTGAACATGCTACACCCAAATGTATATACATAATGAGAAAGCAAGGGTGGAGCCAAATGGTGACAGGGGGAGTCATCTAAAGATTATTTTTACGACCCCTAATGTGGTGTCTTCTCTCTCTGCTGTCTCTCTGTTTTGCTTATTTTTAGATTTTATCACGGTTTTACGCGTGATTTTGTTGTTTTCTTGAAGATAAGCTAGGTACCCATGCAACAGCCCTTACAAAGGCTCATTTTACAAGTGTTGAGGATGATGAGATTATGAGTGATGTCGCAATTCCCATGACAATCACTTTGATAGAAACTCTATTGGTGAAGCTAGAGCATTTAAAGCATAGCCAGAGCCTATCATTGGATGAGACCCAAAGACAAGCAAAAGAGAATGGATCAAAGATGCATCATGTGCTCCAATGCTCCAAGTTTCGTAGGAGAGAATGAAACATGCATGCCCTAAGAAATATATTCTTGGCCATGATTCTTTGCTACAGCCGCTTAAAGGGGAAGACCCCAAGACAAGTCTAGACCGATCAGGCAATTTTGACAACCTAATAGGCCCCCATAGGTGCCACAACGCAAAAATGGATGGAACACAATTGGGCATAATATGAACACATTTAATGACCTTTTGAAAGATATATTTGAGTCGAAAAAGAACTAGCGGACTAGAATCCGAATCGCCATCAAATTCCTACATAAAGACATGTCAAGGGTTATTTGAAGGAATTCCTTAACCATAGGCTGTGAGACCAAAAGCAAGGCAACAAGGGCACATTGTGGATCATCAAGAAGGAAAGCTTGGAAGTAAGAAGATAAGCCACCCTCATGTGCATTAGAGCATCCACATGTAGAGGGCAACTAAGAACCTTTTGGATACACCATAGATAGGCAAGTATGAACCAACTTCATTCAAGATTATCATTGTACATATTCATGTTTTGGAATATACAAAAGATTAGGGTTTACATCCCTTGTCCATTGTGAATGTGAAAGGCGTTGCAGAAGCATGTATCTACTATGTATTCCAAAACATGAATATGTATAATAATCTTGGATCTTGACCTAGATCTGGTTTGTGCATGATAATCTACGTGCAAACAAATGCATGTTGATTCCATAGCTTTGTCGTGCTCTCTAGATGCTTGCCTTTGTGCCTAGAGGTGCCAACACTTAAAGATACCCGAGAGATCTATAAAATATCTACCTTTCCATGCCCTTCCACCTCCTTTATATACAAATTGGATGGAAAGTCATATCCAAGTTGATTTCGCCTTTTTGACCTACATAATAATGTCCAAAAAGTCATTTTTGGCCTCCAAATGTGTCTCCTACTAAACTTGGATCACTAAGGTACTTCATGCACCTTTGCTCCAATTCTATCTAGTTCATCCGTAGACTCCACTCCATAATATTTGGATCAATCTCCAAGCTCTCTGACTTGGTATTCAAGTAGGGGGTTTTTAGGGTGGGAAACTACCATTAAAACTCTTAATATTGAAGTGGTTTTTATATTTTTCACAAGATTAGTTTTTTGAGGCCTTTTAGGGGGTGGTTTTTGAACCATGTAAAGTTGACTTCTGGGTGCCAAGTTGTATATAAAATGGCTCCTTAACTCTGTCTTACAACAAACTACAAAACAATTATATAGTGTTCTTTGTAAAGCCTTTTTAGGTGTATGGGGGTTGACAGTTGCTCTTTGCTACACATGATACCAAGGCAATAAGTGTTATAGATAGTTGTTATCTTAATGAGAAGCTAACCATGTCCAAGCTCTATCTAGTCAACTTTGAGTTTTAAGTGCTCACGTGTGAATATAAGAGTCTAGTTGTACATGTCATTTTCTCATAAATGGAAAGACACATCATCCCTTTGTGTCATTAAACTCTTATGCTATCTACTTGCTCTTGCTCATGTGTATGATGGTGTGTGAGAGTTGAGAGTAGAGGTGTATGATTCTTGGTGCATGTTCCTCTTTGTTTATACTAATGTGAGAGAGTGAAGAGTGAGAGTAGTGATGAGTGTCCTTACAAGTGGATATCATAGCTTACATGGTGAAAGCTTGGAAGAGATGAATTCGAGGAGAGTGGAGCTTCAACAAATAATTGGGCTTTCAGACTTAAAGAGGCTAAAGCTTAAGAGTACGGTAAGCTTCCCATGACAAATTGCATTCTATTCTTGCTTAACTGTGAATGAGTAGAATGCTAGGAGGGGCTACAATATGGTATAACATTTGTAGCACTGTTGGCGAGGAGAGCCATTGTGTTCCTTGTAGAATATGGTATAACATTTGTAGCGCCGTTGGCGAGGAGAGCTAGTGTTTTCCTTCTACACTTCTTTTGAGTCTTAGCTCCCTAATACAAGTCCTCTTTTCCATATATCATTTTTCCTAGAGCAATGTTGAGTGGTTGAGAAGTGGATAAGGTTAGGGTGAAGAAAAGAGAAAATAAGAAAAATTGTCTTGATTTTTTGTGAAGTTTTTTTTGGTTTGCAAGTACCTTGAGGAGTGAAAAACCTTGTTTTTTTTGTTTGATTTTTACCTTTTTTATTGTTACAATCTTAACCACAAAAACATGCTAAAAAATGTCAAATTCTTTCACTAAGAATCTCTTTGTATTCTCTAAGATTCTCCAAACTACACTACTAAAACTCCCAAAGGAAATCTTATCCTCTTAATCACGTGGCAACTTGGGCCATCTTCACTATGGATCGGGCCCCCTCCCACATGGTTACATGGGGAAAAGTTGGTTGGTCCACCATTAAGGCCGATCCATTAAGCTTTTACAAAGGGGGAGGCTTCTCTTTATAGGAAAAAGTGAGCCTCTAACCAAGCAAACTGATTCTAGAATTCACAATAATTAAATGAAACAATCTTTAAATTTAAATACCAAATCTTGAACAAGTATGATGGTAGATTATGATGGCGAAAAAAAAAATCTCGTTTGCAAATTAGGTTGTGAGAAATAGAAAATCTCAAATAAGTGAGACTGTTGCATTTTTACTATCATGCAAATTTAAAGCACAAAAGTCATAGCACCCACAAAAGTCATAACTCTTCAAGGCAGGCACTGTCAAAGTCTTCCTCATGAGGTTGATCTGCTCCACCTAGGCGCATTCCTTCTTGTGCTTTTTTGGCTTCCTTGACTAGTATCTTGATTCTCGTATAAGGTCCTAGTTTTCTAGGCCTCCATGACCAAACAATTGCATTCGCCTCATCCCACACCCAAGGATCTACCTTGTTCTCTGTGCAAAACCCCTTCCAACAATCAACATAGGCCTCTGCATCTGTCAAAACACCCTTTCTTGTACACGGTGCCCAATACTATATCAGAATCTTCTTGTAGTTTGGTGACTTCCTATCCATATCAATGTTTGATTCAGCCATAGCAAGCCAAATGGGATACACATATCTGTTTGGTGGGAGCAACAAGATAAAGTCCCCTTGCTAGACATCTAGCATTGGGTTGAATTCTTCCCTTGGTTTCTCTTGTTGAGGCCCACAATAATGATCATTGTACTCCTTGTAACCTAAGAACCTTTCAGGCTCAAAGGAAGCATCCATGTCTCGCTGTTGAGAGCCTTGAGACTTTGGACAACCAAAAATGTGTGTACAATCTAGCCTCTGATGCTATAATTGGTTTATCAAGCTCTTGGATTACACTATTCCAGTAATCTATCATCATAGGTCTATAATATCTTGGAACAAAATAACCGTTTCCAAGATTTTACCAAAATCTAAGATAAGATTTTATACCTGATATCACATCCTCATGCCCCTTTACATCCTCATGCCCCTTTACATGCTCTGCCATTGACAACAAAGGTGGATTACTTGGTGGTAACATTGGCTTACCTTCACTATCTTTCTTCCACAGTGGAATACCTCCGTCAGGTGTTGCTACATGCACTTTTTTATTGCATTACTGGTGTGTCCCCATTCATGAAGAATCGAAATTGAAGTGTCCTAGAGTGTCCTATAAGTGCATCTTCCCCATCATAATATCGCTTGAAGTCAGGTGCTTGAGTTAGCAAAAAAGGCACTGGTGTTGAAGAGCTTAAGCTGGTCCTTAAGGTGTTCATCAAATGTGGTAAAGTGAAGGTCTGTGCAACTCTCATTTTTTTTGAGAACCTACTAAACATTGCATCTATGTCCTCATGTGTGTGTCTGACCATTAAAAATCCTAATTGAATAGTTTTATAAACCCCCCTTGCAACTAGAGATAGATATGCAAACAAGTATCGATTCTTGTTTTCACTTGCACAATTATCTAGTTGCAGCAGCAAGTTCTTTGGCAATCTGTGATGAAAAGTTGAAATCACATTGGCACCTTGTAAATCATTTGGACCTGATGCATGTTCTCCTAGAACAATGGTTGTTGTGGAATTTGTATGTGCATGGTCACTCGATACATGTTGGCCAATAAGCTCTTTACCATCAGTATCATAGTGGTAATCTAAAGCTTCCCTTGAGCTCAAGGCATGGAGAAGCGAAACATTGCTCCTTGAAGCCCCATCTGTAGCTAGATCACCAAGGGGGTGCTTATCCAACCGCTCTAGGTTATGCAAACACAATGCAATTGATCCAATTGTGAGATTAGGATTCGATGGCCATAACCCATTTAGCGTAATGCCCCTCCCCATGTCCGAGTGATCATACCAATCAATGCCACTTGCAGCACAGCTGCCATGCTAAATCTATGTCCTTTGGTACCATTTGTAGTCTAGGAATGGCCATCTTCTTTTGATTCATCTTATCATGGATGATACACAAATATTTCTCTGGTTGTAATTATGAAAATGCACACCATGCATAGTACATGTTTTTACAGCTCTATTGATGACTCATGTGAACTTCTATTTCCTCCTTGATCTTTGCCCTTTCCTGTAGACTTGGCTTGGCTCCCATTCTAGCCTTCAACAATGAACTACACAAAATGCACTTAGATAACTCACTTGTCTTTGTCAATGCCACGTGGGGATACTCTTGATTCCATATCCTCCCAAAAGAAGACTTGGATAACTTCTTTTCATATCCCAATTGATCAAGAGTTGTATTGATCTCATCTAATATGTCAACCTACTTGTATATTTTGGGTATCCTTAACTGAGTCTCCCTTGAGCCATCCAGCATAGTTCTACTCTTGTTAGGCATCCGCTCTAAGTTAACGTTGTTGATGAAGTCCTCAAGTAGTGCTCTAGCCATACCAGTATGCTCAAGGCTTCTTCGGACTATCCCGGTGTTTCCATGTACATGTTGATGCACACCAGCCTCAAACTTTTCCCTGTAGCACGGTAAAAGGATGTCTTCGGGATTCCATGCACCTCATACCATGATTGGCAAACAATAGACACCCATCCCATTAAGTTTAAATTCATATTTAATCTTCTTTGTTTTTGAGTCTTGTAGCCAAGACACAGAGATAATATCATATACATAGTTTGTCCAAATTTCTTGAGATTGTCCTAAAAAATCTTGGCGTATGCACATTATCATGTCGCGATCTGCAAGCTGACAACATTTGTTTGTACAACAATTGATAGAGGCAACCCTTTGCACTGATTCCATTGATTAATAGAAACTCGAAGTTGGTGGTTCTCTCTCATTTGGATTTCTTTTTATGAAATTATAGCTTCTCTTTTTTGAGGTTGGGACCTCCTAAGCCACCATTGGATACTCAACAGTGTTCTGCTCACCAATCACCCTGTATGTCTTTATTAAAGGCTACATAGCGCTACCATGGAGTATTGTCTAACATTGTAATTTGCTTGATAGGCCACTTAACTAAGTTGATGATGTCCACCTCATAACCATTTCCACTTAATGTACCCTCTTGCGCCCTATCAGCAGCCACACCTACGCAATGCTCACCAAGTTGTTCAAAGTTGACACAGTTTTCTAGAAGCACATACAATATCAAACCCTTGTACATCATCTGGGTGTTGCTCTCATCCCATAAAAGGACATTTTTGCTCTTTCGAGACTCTCGAGTTCTGATGTCAGACTCTAAATATGTCACTAGTATAGCATCCACAATTGGAGGTTCCATAGGACCGGCTTGTCCATTTGCTCTCCAAAATTTGAAGAATCTCTTAAAGGCATTAATATAACTTTAGGCCAATGGATGGAAGTTCAAACTGTACCTCCTAGATCTCTTGCATCCATAGTTGGAAGGGGAAGGTCTACATCCTTCACACATTTCTCTATAAACACAGACACATTCCCTTGGCTGATCTTAGAGCCAGTGTGCAAAACATCTCTGGATCTGTTCTAGAGATGCAACCAACTCCAACACATTCACTTGCTAGCATCATAAAGACCTTGTCTCTCCAGGTCGAGCATCCATACCTATCAATGATAACATTATAGAGTTAGAGTAGATTGTGCAAATCTCCAAGGATGAAAACATAATACACTCAATTTTGTTCATAATACTAGGGTATGTTTGAAAGGGCTAGAATGGCTAGAAAGGTATGCATTTTCCCATTCTTGCATGACTCCAAGGCACATAGGTCATGTTGGAAATGGCCATGGGGCATCCAAGAATGGCCCTAGGGCCATTCTTAATGTTCTTCTACATGCAAGAATGGATATGGGGCCATTCTAGCATGGCCTTGGTGGCACCCAACTTTTTTGCATGCTCTTGGGCATCCAAGAATGGCCCTAGGGCCATTCTTTTCTTATACAACAGGTGCAAGAATGGCCATGGGGCATCCTATAATGGCCCTAGGGCCAATCTTGATACTCTTATGCATGCAACAATGCACTCTTATGCATGCAACAATGGCCCTAAGGCCATTCTAGCATAGCCTTGGTGTTACCCAACCTTCTTACATGCTCTTGGGAAAACAAGAATGGCCATAGGGCCATTCTTTTCATGCACAATCGGTGCAAGAATGGCCCAAGGGCCATTCTTTCATGGCAAATAAGGTCATTTTTTTGCCTTAAAGGCCTCAAAGAGCATGTAAGATTAGCTCTAGGGCATCAAAGCATGGGCCCAGGGCCATTCTTGCATGACCCCAAGACACATAGATCATGTTAGAAATGGCCATGGGGCATCCAAGAATGGCCCTAGGGCCGCTCTTGATGCTCTTCTACATGCAAGAATGGATATGGGGCCATTCTAGCATGGCCTTGGTGGTACCCAACTTTCATGCATGCTCTTGGGCATCCAAGAATGGCCATAGGGCCATTCTTTTCTTATACAACAGGTGCAAGTATGGCCATGGGGCATCCTAGAAAGGCCATAGGGCTAGAGTTAATGCTCTTGTGCATGCAAAAATGGCCCTAGGGCCATTCTAGCATAGCCTTGGTGCCACCCAACCTTCTTGCATGCTCTTGGGAAAATAAGAATGGCCATAGGGCCATTCTTTTCATGCACAACCGGTGCAAGAATAGCCCAAGAACCATTCTTTCATGGCAAATAAGGTTATTGTTTTGCCTTAAAGGCCTCAAAGAGCATGCAAGATTGGCCCTAGAGCATCAAAGCATGGCCCCAGGGCCATTCTTGCATGACCCCAAGGAACATAGATCATGTTAGGCATCCAAGAATGGCCCTAGGGCCACTCTTGATGCTCTTCTACATGCAATAATGGATATGGGGCCATTCTAGCATGGCCTTGGTGGCACCCAACTTTCTTGCATGCTCTTGGGCATCCAAGAATGGCCCTAGTGCCATTCTTTTCTTGAATGCTCTTGGGCATCCTAGAATGGCCCTAGGGACACTCTTGATGCTCTTCTACATGCAATAATGGGGATATGGGGACATTCGAGCATGGCCTTGGTGGCACTCAACTTTCTTGCATGCTCTTGGGCATCCAAGAATGGCCATAGGGCCATTCTTTTCTTGCATGCTCTTGGGCATCCTAGAATGGCCCAGGGCCAATCTTGATGCTCTTGTGCATGCAACAATGGCCCTAGTGCCATTCTAGCATGGCCTTGGTGCCACACCCAACCTTCTTGCATGCTCTTGGGCAAACAAGAATAGCCATAGGGCCATCCTTTACCTAATCAACAGGTGCAAGAATGGCCCCAATGCCATTCTTTTCATGCACAATCAGTGCAAGAATGGCCCTAGGGCCATTCTTTCATGGCAAATAAGCCACTGTTTTCCTTTAAAGGCCTCAAAGACCATGTAAGATTGGCCCTAGCATCAAAGAATGGCCCTAGGGCCATTTCTTGCGTGATCCCAAGGCACATAGGTCGTGTTGGAAATGGCCACCATGGGGCATCCAAGAATGGCCCTAGGGCCATTCTTGATGCTCTTCTACATGCAAGAATGAATATGGGGCCATTCTTGATGCTCTTCTACATGCAAGAATGAATATGGGGCCATTCTAGCATAGCTTTGGTGGCACCATCTTTCTTGAATGCTCTTGGGCATCCAAGAATAGCCATAGGGCTAATCTTGATGCTCTTGCGCATGCAACAATGGCCTAGGGCCATTCTAGCATGGCCTTGGCGCCACCCAACCGGGCCATCCTTTTCATGCACAACAGGTACAAGAATGGCCCCAGTGTATTCTTTTCATACACAACCGGTGGTGCAAGAATGGCCCTAGGGCCATTCTTTCATGGCAAATAAGGCCACTATTTTGCCTTAAAGGCCTCAAAGAGCATACAAAATTGGCCCAAGGGCATCAAAGAATGGCCCCAAGGCCATTCTTGCATGACCCCAAGGCACATAGGTCACGTTGGAAATGGCCATGGGGCATCCAAGAATGGCCCTAGGGCCACTCTTGATACTCTTCTACATGTAAGAATGGATATGGGGCCATTCTAGCATGGCCTTGGTGGCACCAGCTTTCTTGCATGCTCTTGGGCATCCAAGAATGGCCCTAGGGCCATTCTTTTCTTGTACAACAAGTGCAAGAATGGCCATAGGGCCAATCTTAAAGGTCTTGTGCATGCAACAATGGCCCTAGGGCCATTCTAGCATGGCCTTAGTGCTACCCAACCTTCTTGCATGCTCTTGGGCAAACAAGAATGGCCATAAGGCCATCCTTTTTCATACACAAAAGGTGCAAGAATGGTCCCATGGTGTAAGGTTCCCCCCTTCAAAAATAGGGGAAACACTTAAGATAGTCCACTAAGTCTTATCTTGGAGAAAATTTCCTACTCATCGATACCTTGACCATGTAGAGATTCAAGGATACGATTCATAGGTAAGACCTAGTTCTATCCCACAGGGGGAGCGTGGTCTTCTAAGAATCAAATTACCCATAGGGTAATTGATCATAATTTGGGCAACTACTAATCTTGATTCCTAGAGACAATGCTTTTTTCCTCATCCATGCAAGGCACGGCCGCCGTTGGCCTAGTCTCCTAGAATAGAGTCCCTCGAGAACCTATTTATCTAGTGTAGGGCTTTCACTTAATCTGTTGGAAAGCTACCAGACTAATTGGGTCCACCCGTTCGTAGAATGGTGCCGTCGGGGCATTCCATCCTCCTACTTTCCACCCTACTCACGCATCAATTTGTTTTCTAATTAATCCTACCACACTGTTTGACATAAACAAACATGTTCTTTAACACAAGGTTCGTTAAAACAATCTTTTTCCATAGTACAATAATGCCAAAGACAAGATTTATAAAAAAAGTTTATACATGAATCAATTTCATACAAGCCAAACCGGCTCTCTTATTCTTTTCCTTTATATTGCTGACGATCTAGAATTCGGCCTTCCTGCCCAGCCTCTACATGCTGGGCAAAACCCTACGAGACCATACACCTCATCGTCGGCCACTAGTGACTCAAGCCGGCTTGTCACCCTCTCAGGCTCCGTGGCTCGATCCTCCCGCCCGTTAGAGGGATGTCTACACACTAGGGTGGGCTAATTCACCGCACTAGCCTGGGCCCTCAGAACTAGGCAGCATCACAATCACTCGCCTCAATCGGCGAACCTCATTCTCCCAATGGTATGAGGGATACCATGGGCTAACTTCGAGCCTTCCTAACATCTCCACCGTCCAGCTATACAAGTACAAGAACGGTGGAAGGCAGCGAGAGTTGTACCTGTACCGTAATTTAACCAAGATAATAATCCATTTACTCAAATAAACCATAGGACTAGAATCCATGTTACCTGCTTAAGAAAATAATCATTTTCACAAAGATTTTAGCATACAACTTAAGATTGTGATAAGACATTCTTTATTAAGGCATATGCTATTGTTTAAAAGAATACAAACTTTAACTAGTAAATCAATCAAATAGATCACTATTAACAATTAATAGAGAAGCCGGGTCCATACCTCAACCCCTAAGAATGATATATAATTGAAAAATAAAAAATATATACCTTATAGAAATTTGTCATTTATCGTTGTCTTTGCTCGTTAATAAGAGTTTCAGAACTTGATATATGAGAATAGTCTTCTAATACCTTCTCTTATGAATTGAAATCATCCGATCATCCCCGAGATTTATCTCCTCTTACTTGTACTCTGACTTTTCTCTCTTTCGAAGGTCTATGGCAAAATAGCCTTCTCTTGCAAGGGTCTTGCAAGGCTATGGCATACTATTCTTTCTTTAAAAGAAAAGCTATGAAGTTTTTGGTCTCTTCTTCTGAAATACCATAGCAATCTAACCTTCTCTTGTAAGAGATTAGATAAGAATGAAGGGATATATACATCTCAAGCTCTAGGATTACCTTGCTGCCTTCATATAGTTTTCCCTGTGTAGAGACCCTGACAGAAGCAGCAAATTGTTTCGGCCATAACTCTTTGATAAGAACTCAGAATATAGTTGTATAACCAGTCAAAAGAACCGGAAGCTACCTAGTCTACAAGCCAACACGAGTAGAATAGGCAAAAACGTCTGTATATAGCTGCAAACGTGCCATCTTTAGAAACGTGTTGCTTTTCCACATTTTTAGTATGCATGGACTCTAAAATATGTAAAAGTACTCTAAATATGACCTCTTATCACCTAAATTCGAATTTTTATTTTTGGAGATACTTATCTCTTAATAGAACTATTCTTGTCTTCTTATTTAATAAAATGCTTATTATATACAATTTTTATATATACTATACTATACTTTATATGTATACTATACTTTTTTCATATATATTCTATACTTTATATATACTATACTTTTTATATAAATATTATAGTATATATAGTATATACTATACTATATTATATATATACTATAATATAGTACAGTGCTAAAAAAAACTCGGGTTTAGTGTAAGCCCAACTTCAAAATTTTAAAATTACCTTTTGAGATTTGAGTTGAAGGTATGAATACCTTCAAATTTTCAAGGGTTATAGTAGTTATACTTTTTAATTTTTAAAATTTTCTCAAGTGAATTTTTAAAATTTTAGATTAAGGGTTTTCTACTTTTTCTAGAAATATTTTTGTTCAAGCACTGATATAGTATATAATATATACTATATTATATATATACTATACTATATTATATATACTATAATATAATATATATACTATATTACGTATGGTATATATTGTTAGGTGGTGGAGCCTGATCTCATTGCCATGACATGTTTCTCAGGACCCTCCTTATTACTGTCGTCGTGGGGGGTCCAAGGGGGGCGGTGATAGTAATAATTGGGTTGTGATATTTTTGGGGCATTTTTCCATGTACTTTTGCCCAAAAATTGGGTGATATCCACTATGTGGTGGAGAGACTTTTACATGCTTTTGTATTAGGGTTTTAGCTCACCGTGTGTATATATAGTATATAGTATATTATATGTATTATAGTATATAGTATATAATATATAATATATAATATATATATTATATATTATATATTATTTAAAACGTAACCTAATCTAGCTAAACAAAAGCGCCTGAAAGCAAGCCACCAAGTGAACGGAGAGGTGGCCGCCTGCCCAGCGAGAATAGTGGAAGTGCACAGATAGGAGAGAGAGAGAGAGAGAGAGAGCGCGCCGGTTCAGAGGAGAGAGAGAGAAAGCGCCGAAGGGAGGGAGCATGAAGGAGAAGGAGGAGGAGGTAAGGGCTTCTCTCTCTCTCTCTCTCTCTCTCTCTCTCTCACACACACACACACACACACACACTCTCTATCTCTCTCACACATAGACTCTCTCTCTCTTTCTCTCTCTCTTTCTCTCTCTCAGTATGTTTTTTAATTAGCAAGTTTAATTGTATTTAAAAATTTAACTAAGACTCCTAATTAAAATTAATTCAATTTATTATGTCTAAATATGCATTCAAACACAATTAATTGAGATTAATCTTAATTAAGATTAATTCATTAATCTTAATCATAATATTAATTAAATTATCTAGTCAACTTAAACGGCTCTAATAACACAAGAAAATTACTTAATCGACTTTCTTAATAACACGAGAAAACAATTTGCATACCTAATGTGGGTGCAATTCGAGTGTAGAGACAGTAGTGCTCCAAATGTCGATCAAGCGAGTTCACATGTACCGTAGAAGTGTTGGACGTAGATGGGTGGGAAAATTATGGATGAGGGTGGTTTCAAATCCAAATTTCAAAATTGATATGGGGAGAGGGGGAAAACATTATGCATGAAAGAGGAAGGAGGGAAGATTATAATTTGAATTTGAAATTCAAATTTTAAATTTAATTTGGAAATTCGGCTGGAAAATTCTAGTTTGAAATTCAAATTTTAGATTTGGGAATGCCCCTAGGACGCCAAGAATGGCCCCACAGGGCCATTCTTCTCATGCACAGTATGAATGGCCCTAGGGCATCCAAGAGCACCCAAGAATGGCCATAGGGCCATTCTTCTCATGCACAGTATGAATGGCCTAGGGCATCCAAGAGCACCCAAGAATGGCCATAGGGCCATTATTCTCATGTATAACATGTGGAAGAATAGCCATAGGGCCATTCTTGCATGACTCCAAGGCCTCAAGGTCATTTTGGAATAGCCGTGTGGGGAATCCAAGAATTCTTTTCATGCACAACATGTGGGAAGAATGGCCCAAGGGCCATTCTTGCATGACCCAAGGTCTCAAGATCATTTTAGGATGGACATGGGGCATTCAAGAATGGCCATAGGGCCATTCTTCTCATGCACAACATGTGGAAGAATGGCCCTAGGGCCATTCTTGCATGACCCCAAGGCCTCGGGGTCATTTTGGAATGGCCATGGGATGGACATGGGGCATCCAAGAATGGCCATAGGGCCATTCTTTTCATGCACAACATGTGGAAGAATGGCTGGAACAATGGCCCAAGGGCCATTCTTGCATGACCCTAGGGGCTCAAGGTCATTTTGGGATGGACATGGAGCATCCAAGAATGGTCCTAGGGCCATTCTTTTCATGCACAACATGTGGAAGAATAGCTGGAACAATGGCTCGAGGGCCATTCTTGCATGATCCCAAGGCCTCAAGGTCATTTTGGGAAGGACATGGGGCATCCAAGAATGGCCCTAGGGCCATTCTTTTCATGCACAACAGGTGCAAGGATAATTGCCGCATGACTCCAAGGCCTCAAATATCCACTATTTTACTTTAAAGTGCATCACATTGCCTGAAATGGTGGCCATGGGGGCATCCAATAATGGCCATAGGGCCATTCTTGCATGACCCCAAGGGGCCATGGGGGCATCCGCCGGTAGTGGCCATGGTGCCATTCTTTTGATGCACAACATGTGTAAGGACCATTCTTGCATGACTCCAAGGCCTACTTCTCATTTTGGGATGGCTATGGGGCATCCAATAATGGACCTAGGGCCATTCTTTTCATACACAACACATGTAAGGACCATTCCTACATGACCCGAAGGCCTCAAATATCCACTGTTTTACTTTATAATGCATCATAGTGCATGAAATAGTGGCCATGGGGGCATCTAAGCACGGCCCAAGGGCCATTCTTGCATGACCCCAAGGCTCCATGGGTGTATCTAAGAATGGCCATAGGGCCAATCTTTTCATTCACAATATAAGGAAGAATGGACCTAGGGCTATTCTTGCATGACCCCAAGGCCTCAAGGTCATTTTTGGGATGGCCATGGGCATCCAAGAATGGACCTAGGGCCATTCTTTTCATGCACAACAAGTGGAATAATGGCCGTAGGGCCATTCTTGCATGACCCCAAGGCCTCAAGGTCATTTTTGGAATGGCCATGGGGCTCCCAATAATGGCCTCCTTCCATGCACAACAGGTGGAAGAATGGCCCTAGGGCCATTCTTGCATGACCCCAAGGCCTCAAGGTCATTTTGGGATTGCCTTGGGGGCATCCCCAGTGGGGGCATCCCACTGGGCCAGGGGGCATCCCAAGAATGGCCGTAGGCCATTCTTTTCATGCACAACATGTGCAAGAAATGACCTAGGGCCATTCTTGCATGACCCCAAGGCCTCAAGGTCATTTTGGGATGGACATGGGGCATCCAAGAATGGCCCTACAGCCATTCTTTGCATGCACAACAGGTGGAAGAATGGCCAAAGGGCCATTCTTGTGCATGACCCCAAGGCCTCAAGGTCATTTTGGGATGGCCATGGGGGCATCCAAGAAAGGCCTAAGGTCAATTCTTTTAATGCAAAACAAGTGGAGGAATGGCCCAAGGGCCATTGTGGTAGTTCCCCAAAAGAATATGAAAATTAGGATTTGTGTAGACTACCACAAGCTGGATGACGCAACTAATTCAGATCCTTTTCCGCTCCCTTTCACAGACTCCTTGTTGGATGGGGTAGCCGGAAAGGAGATGTACTCCTTCTTAGATGGCTTTGGTGGATAAAACCAGGTGAAGATGGCTCCGGAAGATAGGGAGAAGACTGCATTTGTCACCGAATGGGGTGTCTTTGTGGTAACTATTATGAAGTTTGGCTTAAAAAATGCACCTACTACCTTCTAGAGAATGGTTTAGGAGATTTTTTATGACTATCTGACAGACTTCATGAATGACCCCAAGGCCTCAAGGTCATTTTGGGATGGCCATAGCAAGAATGGCCCAAGGGCCACTCTTTTAATGCATAGGTGGAAGAATGGCACAAGGGCCATTCTCGCATGACCCCAAGGCCTCAAGGTCACTTTGGAATGGCCATGGGGTATCCAAGAATGGCCCTAGGACCATTATTTTCATGCAAGGCCGTTATTCCATGACCTAAAGGCCTCAAGGTCATTTTGGAATGGCCATGGTGCATCCAAGAATGGTCCTAGGGCCATTGTTTTCCATGCACAACATGAGGAAGAATGGCCCTAGGGCAATTCTTGCATGACCCCAAGGCTATTATGAATAGTGGACATGGGGGCATCCAAGAATGGCCCAAGGGGCCATGACCCCAAGGGCCATTCGAAATAGTGGCCATGGGGGCATCCAAGAATGGCCAAAGGGCCATTTAGAATAATGGCCATGGGTGCATCCAAGAATGGTCCTAGGGGCATTTTTTCCATGCACAACATGAGAACGAATGGCCCTAGGGCCATTCTTGCATGACCCCAAGGCCTCAAGGTCATTTTTAGGATGGCCATGGGGCATCTACTAAGAATGGATCTAGGGGCCATTCTTTTCATCCACAATAGGTGTAAGGTCCATTCCTACATGACCCCAAGGCCTCATATATCCACCGGTTTACTTTAAAATGCATCACAATGTATAAAATAGTGGCCATGGGGGCATCCAAGAATGGCCCAATGGCCATTCTTATATGACCCCAAGGGGCCATGGGTCCATCCACCAAGAATGGTCCTATGGGCCATTTGTTTCCATTCACAACATGAGGAAGAATGGCCTTGGTCTTATATGACCCCAAGGGGCCATGGGTCCATCAAAGAATGGTCCTAGGGGCATTCGTTTCCATGCACAACATGAGGAAGGGCCATTCTTGCATGACCCCAAGGCCTCAAGGTCATTTTTGGGATGGTTATGGGGCATCCAAGAATGGCCCTAGGACCATTCTTTTCATGCACAACAAATGTAAGAACCATTCCTACATGACCCCAAGGCCTCATATATCCACCATTTTACTTTTAAATGCATCACAGTGCATGAAATAGTCGCCATTGGGGCATCCAAGAATGGCCCAAGGACCATTCTTTCATGACCCCAAGGGGCCATGGGTGCATCCAAGAATGGTCCTAGGGCCATTCTTTTTCATGACCCCAAGGGGCCATGGGTGCATCCAAGAATGGTCCTAGGGCCATTCTTTTTCATGCACAACATGAGGAAGAATGGCCCTAGGGCCATTCTTGCATGACCCCAAGGCCTCAAGGTCATTTTCGGGATGGCCATGGGGCATCCAAGAATGGCCCTAGGGCCATTCTTTTCATGCACAATAGGTGGAAGAATGACCCCAAAGGCCATTCTTGCATGACCCCAACGCCTTAAGGTCTTTTTGGAATGGCCATCGAGCGTCCAAGGATGGCCTATTTTCATGCACAATAGGTGGAAGAATGGCCCTAGGGCCATTCTTGCATAACCCCAAGGCATGAAGGTCATTTTGGGATGGATATGGGGGTATCCAAGAATGACCATAGGGCCATTCTTTTCATGCAAGGTCATTATTCCATGACCCAAAGGCCTCAAGGTCATTTTGGAATGGTCATGGCACATCCAATAATGGCCCTAGGGCCATTCTTCTCATGCACAACAGGTGAAAGAATGGCCTAAGGGCCATTCATTCTTGCATGACCCCAAGGCCTCAAGGTCATTTTGGGATGGCCATGGGTCATTGAGGAATAGCCCTAGGGCCATTCTTTTCATGCACAACAGGTGTAAGGAACATTCCTACATGACCCCAAGGCCTCAAATATCCACCGTTTTACTTTAAAATGCATCACAATGCATGAAATAGTGGCCATGGGGGCATCCCCACCAAGGGCCATTCTGGCATGACCAATGGGCCATGGGTGCATCCAAGAATGGTCCTAGGGCCATTCTTTTTCATGCACAACCTGAGCAAGAATGGCCCTAGGGCCATGGGTGCATCCAAGAATGGTCCTAGGGCCATTCTTCCATGACCCCAAGGCCTCAAGGTCATTTTTGGGATGGCCACCATGGGGCATCCAAGAATGACCCTAGGGCCATTCTTTTCATGCACAATAGGTGGAAGAATGACCCCAAAGGCCATTCTTGCATGACCCCACAGCCTCAAGGTCATTTTGGAATGGCCATGGAGCATCCAAGGATGGCTTTTTTTTCATGCACAACAGGTGGAAGAATGGGCCTAGGACCATTCTTTTCATGCACAATAGGTGGAAGAATGACCCCAAAGGCCATTCTTGCATGACCCCACGGCCTCAATGTCATTTTTGGGATGGCCATGGGGCATCCAAGAATGACCCTAGGGCCATTCTTTTCATGCACAATAGGTGGAAGAATGACCCCAAAGAATGACCCCAAAGGCCATTCTTGCATGACCCCACGGCCTCAAGGTCATTTTGGAATGGCCATGGAGCATCCAAGGATGGCTTTTTTTCATGCACAACAGGTGGAAGAATGGTCCTAGGGCCATGCTTGCATGACCCCAAGGCCTCAAGGTCATTTTGGGATGGATATGGGGGCATCCAAAGATGGCCATAGGGCCATTATTTTCATACAAACCATGTGGAAGAATGGTCCTAGGACCATCCTTGCAATACCCCAAGGCCTCAAAGTCATTTTGGGATGGCCATGGGGGCATCCAATAATGGCCATAGGGCCATTGTTTTCATACACAACAACAGGTGGAAGAATGGCCCTAGGGCCATTCTTGCATGACCCCAAGGCCTCAAGGTCATTTTGGAATGGCCATTGGGGCATCCAAGAATGGCCCAAGGGCCTTTCTTTTCATGCACAATAGGTTTAAGGGCCATTCTTGCATGACCCCAAGCCCTCAAATATCCACTGTTTTACTTTGAAATGCATCTAAGAGCATGAAATAATGGCCATGGGGACATATAATAAGAATTTGCTAGTTTTTGATTATCCATGCCTACATTAAGCTATTAGTTAATTGCTCACTAATTACCATCTAATCACTTTATTAATGATGTTGATTCTAGCATTTGATCCACCATAGCTCATCACATTGCTGCAATTTTAACATGGTATCAGAGCCAAGCCTAGAATCCGTCAAGTTTATGAGCCCATTATCTAGTTAATTAGGATTAGTAGATAATTAAGAAATAATCAAATTTTTAAGCTATTTTTAAGAAGCTTTCTATACCCCCAGCCAGTGGAGGAGCTCCCTCTCCTTGTAGGCTCAACCATTGCCCAAACCCTTCTAGCCCAACATAGCCAACTCATTTGCGCTCTAGCCAATCAAATCAGAAGCGCAAACCGCCAGCGCATCTAGGAGAAATCATGTTTTTTTCCAGCGTAATTTTTTCTGAGAAAATTGCAGATCTTGTCTACTCCAAATCAAATTGATCTAATTCCTCTTAGCCTCGGGGGTTTTCAAGCATGCTCTATAAGCTGGTGAAGTTAGAATTTGATTTGATCAAGTCTACAATGAGATCCAAGCTCTTCATCAAATCTGTATAGCATGTGACTTTGGTAAAACAGAGATTAAGCATTCAATGTTTGGTCTAATCTTGTGTTTCTTGGCTTAATCCTCTACTAGATTAATTGCTATTAATGGCCTTGAAAGGATTTGAGCTCATTTGAAGTCTAAGGTCCCAGATCTGGGCTCCCTGCATACTTTGTTTTCTACACACAAAACAGAGGATTAATTTGCTAATCAATGATTCATCAGTGCTAATCCTATATTTTGGTACAATTAAGGGTCCAAATTAACCATTAGGTATCTGATACAGATCCCTATAACTTTAGATTTCAATTCGGAGATGGTTTGATACTCCAACCGTTACCCTTGATTTAATATAATTTTTGGTGATTTTATATTTGTAATCATCTCTTAAACACCAGATTGAGTTGTAAAAGGGTAGACACTGCCCTTGAATCTTGAAATTGGATCAAGAGGTAAGACCCCCTTCACATCATCACATGAGTACAGCACAAGAAATAGCCAAATTTAATGGGGAGCAGTTTTACACATGGCAGACAAAAACCATGTATTTGCTCATGAGGAAAAATCTGTGGGGGCTAGTTGAGGGAAGAGATGAATGCGCAGAGGTGAGAGGGGAAAATAAGTGGAAGAGCAGGAATGAAAAAGCATTGGGACTTATTGCACTCAGTTTAAATGATGAAATCATTCATCATATCACAGGGATACAATGGGCAAAAGATGCATGGGATGAACTCAATAAATTATTTGGCACACAAGCTAAAAATTCAAAGATAAATCTGTTAATGCGATTCTACAAATTGGATATGAAGGAAAGTGAACCTTTAATCACGCACTTGAACAGATATAAAAGCATTAAGCAACTGGCAGCTATTGGCAAAAAGGTAGAAGATGATAAGGCACTAGCAGTGCTTCTGAAGAGTGTGGACAAAGGTGAATATGAAAACATTGTAGCAACACTAAAGAATGTACCTGAATTGAAGCTACATGAGATTGAAGGAGCTCTACTAGAGCAAGAGAGCGGAGGCAAAGAGAAGAAATGGCTCGACTCAACCACAGGAGAAGAAAAAGTATTCTTCACCTGAGGAGGATTCTCTCGAGGATGAGGACGAGGAAGAGGTAGAGTAGGAGGAAGGACCTTCACTTGCCACAACTGTGGAAAGCCAGGACACATGGCAAGAGATTGCTGCAGCAAACCCAGTGGAGAAGGAACGACATCGGCAAACTTCATGGAGGCTCCAAAGGAAGTGGAGTCGGATCATCTTTTCTGAGAGAGAGAGAGAAACCCCACAACCCAATGTAACCTACCCCAACAGAGTAAAACCACCTTTGAGCCATCGATGATATAGGCCACGTGGTAGATGTATGTGTGAGCACTTTAGTCACGGTCGCGGGCACTTGTAGTAGCCTTGGACACATAGAGAGAGAGAGTGTCAAGGACTATGAGTTTAGGGACTTGAGGCACTGGTTTGCGGACTATCAAAAAGTAAGAGGGAGACTTGGTATAGGGTCCAGGTGTGCTAGGAGTATTCACTTGATGAGAGGTGTTGAAATATACAAGTGAATAGGGTGTGTGCGGGAACAAGCCCTTGGTTAGAGGCTGTAAAAGAAGAGAATCTATAAATGTGAGAGAACCTATGAAAAGGTGAGAAGAATCTACTGGGAGAGAATAAAGGGTAGCATGAGAAGATTTAGGAAGTGTGGAGATATTCTGGGAGAGGTGGAGAGAATCAAGCAAAAGAGGTGAAGTGAATCAAGGAGAAATCAGTGGGATTAGATGCTTGGATGTAAACTCTATAAATTGAGGCATTGGCCTAATGAATTTGCTGGTTTTTGATTATCCATGCCTACATTAAGCTATTAGTTAATTGCTCACTAATTACGTCTTAATTATCATTTAATCACTTAATTGCTCACTAATTACATCTTAATTATCATTTAATCACTTTGTTAATGATGTTGATTCTAGCATTTGATCCAGCATAGCTCATCACATTGCTGTAATTTTAACACATTCTTGCATGACCCCAAGGCCTCAAGGTCATTTTGGATTGGCCATGGGGCATCCAAGGATGGCCTCTTTTCATGCACAACAGGTGGAAGAATGGCCCTAGGGCCATTCTTGCATGACCCCAAAGTCTCAAGGTCATTTTGGGATGGACATCGGGGCATCCAAGAATGGCCATAGGGCCATTCTTTTCATACCTAACATGTGGAAGAATGGCCCTAGGGCCATTCTTCCATGACCCCAAGGCCTCAAGATCATTTCAGGATGGCCATGGGACATCCAAGAATGGCCATAGGGCCATTCTTTTCATGCGCAATAGGTGGAAGAATGACCCCAAAGGCAATTCTTGCATGACCCCAAGGCCTCAAGGTCATTTTGCAATGGCCATTAGGGCATCCAAGGATGGCCTCTTTACTTGTGCAACAGGTGGAAGAATGGTCCTAGAGCCATTCTTGCATGACCCCAAGGCCTCAAGGTCATTTTGGGATGGATATGGGGGCATCCAAGAATGGCCCAAGGGCCATTATTTTAATGCACACCATGTGGAAGAATGGCCCTAAGGCCATTCTTGCATGACCCCAAGGCCTCAAAGTCATTTTGGGATGGCCATGGGGGCATGCAAGAATGGCCATAGGGCTATTCTTTTCATCCACAAAACAGGCAGAATTCTTGCATGACCCCAAGGCCTCAAGGTCATTTTGGAATGGCCATTGGGGCTTCCAAGAATGGCCCAAGGGCTATTCTTTTCATGTACAATAGTTGTAAGGGCCATTCTTCCATGACCCCAAGGACTCAAATATCCACTGTTTTACTTTGAAATGCATCCCAGAGCATGAAATAGTGGCCATGAAGACATCTAAGAATGGCCAAATGGCCATTATTTTCATGCTCAACAGATGGAAGAATGACCCTAGGGCCATTCTTGCATGACTCCAAGGCCTCAAGGTCATTTTTGGTGGATGGCCATGGGGGCATCCAAGATTGGCCCTAGGGCCATTATTTTTCATGCATAACATGAGAGAGAATAGCCGTGGGGCCATTTGGGCATGACCCCAAGGCCTCAAGGTCATTTTTGGGATGGCCATGGGGCATAGGATGGCCATGGGGCATCCAAGAATGGCCCTAGGGCCATTCTTTTCATGCATAACAAGTGTAAGGACCATTCTTACATGACCCCAAGGCCTAAAATATCCACTTTTTTACTTTAAAATACATCACAGTGCATGAAATAGTGGCCATGGGGGCATCCAAGAATGGTCCTAGGGCCATTCTTGCAATAATGGCCCTAGGGCGATTTGTTTTCATGCACAACATGAGGAAGAATGGCCCTAGGACCATTCTTGCATGACCCCAAAGCCTCAAGGTCATTTTTGGGATGGCCATGGGGCATTCAAGAATGGCCTTTGGGCCTTCTTTTCATGCACAATAGTGGAAGAATGACCCCAAAGGCTATTCTTGCATGACCACTTTAAGGTTCCCCCCTTCCAAAATAGGGGGAACACTTAAGATAGTCCACTAAGTCTTAACTTGGAGAAAACTTCCTATTCATCGACACCTTGACCATGCAGAGATTCAAGGATACGATTCATAGGTAAGACCTAGCCCTATCCTACACGCAGGGGGTGTGATCTCCTAAAAATCAAATCACCCATAGGGTAATTGATCATAATTTGGGCAACTACTAGTCTTGATTCCTAGAGACAATGCTTTTTTCCTCATCCATGTAAGGCACAGCCGCTGGCCTAGTCTTCTAGAATAGAATTTCCCGAGAACCTATTTATCTAGCATAGGGCTTTCACTTATAATTTGTTGGAAAGCTACCCTACTAATCGGGTCCACCCATCCGTATAGGATGGTGCCATCGGGGCATTCCATCCTCCCACTTTCCACCCTACTCACGCGTCAATTTTGTTTTCTAATTAATTCTACCACATTGTTTGACATAAATAAACATATTCCTTAATTAAGGCCCTTTTCACAAGGTTTGTTAAAACAGCCTTTTTCCATAGTACAATAATGCCAAAGACAAGATTTATAAAAAAAAAATTATACATGAATCAATTCCATACAAGCCAATCCTGCTCTCTTATTCTTTTCCTTTGTACTGCCGATGATCTAGAATTCGGCCTTCCAGCCTCTACATGCTGGGCAAAACCCTACGGGACCATACACCTCATCGTCGGTCCCACTGGTGAGGACTCAAGCTGGCCTGTCACCCTCTCAGGCTCCGTCGCTCGATCCTCCCACCCCTCAGAGGGATGCCTGCGCACTAGGGTGGGCTTATTCACCACACTAGCCTGGGCCCTCAGAACTAGACAGCATCATAATCTCTCGCCTCAATCAGCGAACCTTATTCTCCCAATGGTATGAGGGATACCTTGGGCCATTCCCAGGCTTTGCTAACGATGAAGAAAAAAAAAACTCTTCTTTAAAAGATAACCAAGCTAACACCATTTCCTTGAGGAGCTTGTAACGGGAGGGTTGGGGCCACATTAGGAGCATCTTCTCTAATCTCATTGTTGTGCGCTTCTCTCTCGAGGTAATATTCTGGCGTTTCTGATATGGGGCTATCTTGGACGTCGCCTTGTAGGGCTCGCTGTCGCGGTCGAAATGCTCCAACCAGATCTCAATTCCGAGATCGTTTACTCACCGTATGAGCAAAAGACCACAGCGCATAAACCCTCTCTAAGGCCAAAACCTCTTGCTAAAGTCCACGCAAATGGGGGGGATTTGTGCGATGTCCTTAACAGAAATGTTTTGCTGAAGGAGAGAGGGGTGCTACTGTAAGTCTCTTCACACCACGGGGGGGGGGGGGGGGGGGAGCGAAGAAGGGCTAAGGACACTGCCTCCAAATAACAAGGGGGGAGTTGAGGAAAGTTGCCATATCTGAGAAGTGAAAAATTAGGGGGTGTTGAGAGGGATGGCAGCAAGGGGCGGCTACACTGCAGCAAGTACACTGCGTAGGGACACAGAGGGCGGTACAGACAGCGACACGGTAGAGTATAGGCTATGCAGAAATGCATGGTGCCCATGGAGCACCCCACGGGTTTATATAGCTGTGGAGTACGGGTGTGGGCGCTGCGGAAAGTACGATCGAAAGGACGGTGTGCCGACAAAGGATGTGGATCAGTGGCTTGCATGGCTTTGTTGGGGGAAAGGTACGGTGGCGGTTAACATGGAAAGGAGTGGTACGCATGTACCTTATCTGGTAGGTAGCATGGGTGTCAACGTAGCAGTTTGTGTGGACCACACAGTGGGTGGCCGACCTTTGGTTTATGTGCAACCATTGTACGGGCACCCTGGTGAGTGTGTACGGTCCCTTTTTTGGGGCGGGGTCTCCAAATTTGGAGCACCGACCTCGATTTGCATGCCAAACCCGCTCGGAGGAGGGGGAGGCAATTTTTTTTTTGTTTGGGATGTTCCCTTGGTCATTGGGGTGCAGACCGTTTATCAATCGGACGCTCGATCGTGTATTTATTAAGGTTTAAAGGTCATTGCTTTTTAACTAAAAATAACCAAAATTTGCGTATAAGCTTGATCCGGTGTCCATTTTAGATGCTATAAAATCCTATATTGAGGTAAAATCGCACACAAATTTCAAATTTGGGCTTGGAATTTATAGACTCTAAGTAGAAATGGCTCATTTAACAAAATCATTGATTTTTATACCATAAAAAACTCATAAATTCATCTATTACATGAACATTTCTTTATTAGTGAATATGGGTATGTTACAACCCCAAGGCCTCAAGGTCATTTTGGAATGGCCATGAGGCATCCACCAAGGATGGCCTCTTTTCATGCACAACAGGTGGAAGAATGGCCCTAGGGCCATTCTTGCATGACCCCCAAGGCCTCAGGTCATTTTGGGATGGATATGGGGCATCCAAGAATGGCCATAGGGCCATTCGTTTCATGCACAACATGTGGAAGAATGGCCCTAGGGCCATGCTTGCATGATCCCAAGGCCTCAAGGTCATTTCGGGATGTCCATGGTGGCATCCAAGAATAGCCATAGGGCCATTTTTTTCATCGAGAATAGGTGGAAGAATGGCCCCAGGGCCATTCTTGCATGACCTCAAGGCCTTAAGGTCATTTTGGAATGGCCATTGGGGCATCCAAGAATGGCCTTAGGGCCATTCTTTTCATGCACAAGAGGTGTAAGGGTCATTCTTGCATGATCCCAAGGCCTCAATATCCACTGTTTTACTTTGAAATGCATAAGAGAGAATGAAATAGTGGCCATGGGGACATCCAATAATGGCCAAATTGCCATTTGGGATGGCCATGGGGGCATCCAAGAATGGTCATAGGGCCATTCTTGCATGACCCCCCAAGGCCTTAAGGTCATTTTGGGATGGCCATGGGGGCATCCAAGAATGGTCATAGGGCCATTCTTTTTCATGCACAACATGAGGAAGAATGGCCCTAGGGCCATACTTGCATGACCCCAAGGCCTCAAGGTCATTCTTGCATGACCCCAAGGCCTCAAGGTCATTTTTGGGATGGCCATGGGAAATCCAAAAATGGCCCTAGGGCCATTCTTTTACTGCATAACTTGTGTAAGGACCATTCCTACATGACCCCAAGGCCTCCAATATCCACCATTTCATGCACAACAGGTGGAAGAATGGCCCAAGGGGCATTCTTGCATGACTCCAAGGCCTCAAGGTCATTTTGGGATGGTCATAGGGCATCCAAAAGAATGCCCCTAGGGCCATCCTTTTCATGCACAACATGTGTAAGTACCATTCCTGTATGACCCCAAGGCCTCAAGGTCATTTTAGAATGGCCATGGGGCATTCAAGAAAGGCAGTAGGACCATTCTTGCCATGCACAACATGTGTAAGGAAACATGTGTAAGGACCATTCTTGTATGACCCTTGGGCCTCAAGGTCATTTCGGAATGGCCACCATAGGGCTTCCAAGGGCCATTCTTGCATGACCCCAAGGCCTCAAGGTCATTTTGGGATGGACATTGGGTATCCAAAAATGGCCCTAGGGCCATTCTTTTCATGCACAATAGGTGGAAAAATGGCCCAAGGGTCATTCTTGTATGATCCCAAGGCCTCAAGGTCATTTTGGGATGGCCATGGGGCATCCAAGAATGGCCCTAGGGCCATTCTTTTCATGCACAACAGGTGTAAGGACCATTCGTGCATGACCCTAAGGCCTCAAGGTGATTTTAGAATGGCCATGGGGCATCCAAGAATGGCCCTAGGCTTTTGGAATGGCCATGGGGCATCCAAGAATGGCCCTAGGGCCATTCGTTACATGCACAACGGGTGGAAGAATGGCCCAAGGGCCATTCTTGCATGACTCCAAGGCCTCGAGGTCATTTTGGGATGGCCATGGGGCATCTAAGAATGGCTTTAGGGCCATTCTTTTCATGCATAACAAGTGTAAGGACCATTCCTGCATGACCCCAAGGCCTCAAGGTCATTTTGGTGGAATGGCCATGGGGCATCCAAGAATGGCCCTAGGATCATTCTTGCCATGCACAACATGTGTAAGGACCATTCTTGTATGACCCTTGGGCCTCAAGGTCATTTTGGAATGGCCATGGGGCTTCCAAGAATGGCCCTTGGGCCATTCTTTTCATGTACAATAGGTGGAAGAATGACCTCGAGGTTGCATGACCCCAAGGCCTCAAGGTCATTTTGGGATGGACATTTGGCATCCAAGAATGGCCCTAGGGCCATTCTTTTTATGCACAACTGAAAGAATGGCCTAAGGGCCATTCTTTTCATGCACAACTGGAAGAATGGCCCAAGGGCCATTCTTGCATGACCCCAAGGCCTCAAGGTCATTTTGGAATAACCATGGGGCATCCAAGAATGGCCATAGGGCCATTCTTTTCATGCACAATAGGTGGAAGAATGGCCCAAGAGCCATTCTTGAATAACCCAAAGCCTCAAGGTCATTTTGGAATGGCCATGGGGCATCCAAGAATGGCCCAATAGGTGTAAGAACCATTCTTTTCATGCACAACCAACCCTAAGGCTTCCAAGAATAGCTCTATGGCCATTCTTTTCATGTAATTTTAAATTAATAATGGCCCCATAGCAGCATTGAAGAAGCCCTTTGAAGAAGCCCTTGGGGCATGCTTTTATTTACCTAGTACCATTCCTTATGGTGATATGCATGAAGTTATCGTTTTTTAGCTCTTGTGCATTGTTGCTTTATTTATTTTTGTAAATATGTTAGAACTGTTTTTAAATTATCTTACAAAAATCACTTTTGCATAGGAAAAAATGTCAAGCAAAAGGAAGCTTTCATTTCCCTCAAGCATTGACATGGTAAGCGGAGACTCAGGTGATTGGTACCTTGATCTCTATGACCTTCAAGGCAAAAAGCTACATCGGATCCATCTCTTTATTCAAAATGAAAGACAGCAAGGAGTCTTTTGAGGGTAGGGGACAAGTCAAGGCTATCAATGTTTCTGTGGTTGATTTGCATCAAGAAATCAAATGCATTGATGTTGAGACCCATGGGGATCTCAGGTACCAACTCTCTCCCACTGCATATAGGAGGGATCGTATGAGGGTTGATCAAGAGGACTCTATGTTCTCCAAAGGGTGGAACCTGACTATAGACAATGTCTTTGACATTACTTATGAAATGCTAGTCTTTTTAGATAACTCATGGGTATAGCCTGCTGGCTACGACCAATTGCAATGCACTTGCAATTGACACATTGGGTATAGCCTGGCTACAACCAATTGCAATGCACTTGCCTTTGACACATACATAAGAGTAGAAAAACACAGGTATGCATGCTTGCAAGGTAATATAAATAGACCAAAAATAGATTGGTCCGCTCCAAACCCGAGGCCACACCTTGGGCAACTTTTCGTCACAATTAGCATACTATCCTCATGTAGAAGAATCTTTGGCGGTTGTGGAATGATCATCATGCTAGAGTTCTCAAACTTCACACCCATCATGAAAGCTGTACTAGCACCTGCTTTCTCCACAGCCTCATTCTTATGGTTTAAATCAGCCTATAAACACAAACAAAGAGGCAATGAACATGGCATGGACTTTCTTCATATACAAAAAATAAATATACATACCTTTGCTTTTTCTAGAGCTTCTCTAGTGATGCAAAGTTTATCTTGAAGCTGCCGCTCTGCTTGTTCTTGTGCATCAGGGGGCATGTTATTTGTGATGGATGCATCATGGTGTGGTATTCAATTGCACCTTCAATATGCGATGCAAGCTGCACTTTGCCTCCTCTACCCTCGATGTCGATGTACGAAGTGCCACCAATGCAGCTTCTTTGCTTCACTCGGTATTCACAGTAAAATGTCATCCACCAATGTATGCACCTGACCTAAGACCTCCACCTTTGCCTCATATAGGCTACCCTGTGCCAATGGAGTGCATGCATCCTGAGACAGTGTTACACCACAGCTCATAGATGACATCAACTGTACACCTGCCTCACACATCCACTAAGTTCTTTTTTTTATGCAATTACCATCAACACTTATCTCTTAACAACCTGCTCAGCAAATACGGCCCACTTCACAGGACCGGTGTACAGACTTGGTAGACATAGCCTTAGGAAAATTGAAGGCCCACAGAATAGTTTGAGGGTGTAGTTCAGTAAACCCATTTATATAATGTATACAAGGGTAGGTAGTGCTCCTGCTTTGCCGTTTGTAACATCACCTTCTTGTCTTTCTTGGGGAACTCTAAAAACACTCTTATCCAATGCTTTGGTGGCACCTCATTTTGGGAGTTAGATGCCTTGCATCCTCCCCCTCACAATTGAGACCATACACTCTGAAAAAATCCTCTGAAGTCCTACAAAATTCTTTCAACGGCTTTGTCTCTAGCGAAACTTGGTGGGTGCCTGCTTCTGGCGCATGTAGAAAACATTGGCTAGACAAGCAAACACACTCTCTTTGTCTCTCGGATATTGAGCTCAAGACCACCAACATCTGTGGAGCTCGATTAGTAAGTTGATGAGAGAGAGAGCTAGAGAGAGAGAGAGAGAGAGAGAGAAGGGCCACCTTTGTGTCTTCGCCTGCTGCCCTTCGAGTTAGCCATCACCAAAGATGCAGACATGTTCTCAAGCCGCTAGCCACTCTATCAGTGGGGGAGAGGAAGTGGGGGAGAGGAAGAGAGAAGAGATCTGCTGACTTTGATGTTTTCAAATGAGACAGTGCACGTAGAGAATAAATACAAAAAATAATAATTGCCCCACCTCTTTCAGTTATCCCCCCCACTATCTTTTCAGTTAAGTACATTTTCTTTTCTTAGTTTTCAAAATATTTTCTTTTTTTTTTTCAATTCAAAGTTCATTTCCAAGTTGCAAACCACAACCCAAAAACCGTTATTTCTACTGGTCCAAAGTGTACCACCTTACCATGCATCTACCCAGAATACTTTAAATATAAGTGCAGGTTGGTTGCAACAACAAAAGGAAATAGACTAGGCATAATGTTTACACTGTGAATGCAAATAGGCCTAAAGTGAGTACTACAATGTTTACAAATGGATGAGGAGTTGTTGCAAACACAAACATTTGGCATAAGAGAATTGGGCATGTAAATGTGTAAAGAATGAAGTCTATGTAAAACTAAAGAAATTGTGACAGGGCTGCCTAAGTTTAAGATTGATGGTATACAGAAAGTATGTGAAGAATGTCAATTTGGAAAGCAGAAAAAGCATGTATTTTCATATGTTAGAAATGTGAGCAGGAATGTACTAGATGTTGTGCATTTAGATGTACGGGGTCCTCCAAAAACTACATCCATGGGTGGCTACAAGTATTATGTAACATTCATTGATGTGACCACACGAGGAAAGTGTGGGTGTATATCATGAAGGAGAAGAGTGAAGTTTTCACTCATTTTCAAAATTTTAGAGTGATGGGCTAAAAAGCAGACAGGGAAGCGTGTGAAGTGCCTAAGGTCAAATGAAAGGGGAGAGTACTTCTCTAATAAGTTCTCTGATTTCTTATGGAAGAATAGCATTCAAAGACAATTTACATGTAGATATACTCCCCTATAGCAAAATGGAGTTGCTAAGCAAAAAAACATGCACATTACAGAGATAGCACGAGCATTGATGACAGAGAAGAATATGTCACATAGCTATTGGGCTGAAGCTGTTTCTATAGAACTTTATATAATGAACATGACTCCTACTGCATCCATACATGATGTAACGCTAGAGGAGAAGTTTACTGGCAAGAAACTTGATTTGTCTCACTTGAAATTTTTTGGATGTATTGCTTATGTGCATGTGCCAAATGAGTTATATATGAAGCTGGATCCAAAGGTAGAAAAATATGTGTTTATTGGATATTCCCTTAAGAAAAAGGGATATATATGCTATAACCCTACTACACATGAGTTGAGGGCATGAGTTGAGGGTAATCAGAGATGTTGTGTTTGATGAAATGAGTAGCTGCTATGTTGCTGAAAAAGATGCTGTTGAGGTTGATGTAACTGGAAATAATGTGATTGCACAGAATGCAAGTCAACACAATCACAGTCATTGAGTGGACCTGGAGAGTCCTTTTATATTGGTTCTGTTGATAGACCATGGAGTGGCAGGCTGCATCATAATACTAGTCCTGGAAATGTAGTTGGTACATCACATAAAGGCAAAGAGAAAGTGGTTGATCCTCTTGGTATGCTTGATATTTCTGCAGGGCATTCTTTTATTGTGATGGAGAGTCTAGTGGCTCGAAGATGAGCCTTGATGATGAGCTTGGGATTCTAGCTATTAGAACACCTAGTGTAAGAACGGTAAGAGAAGCTGCAAAAATGCTAGGTAGTGGTCATGGACAACACGTCAGCCAGGGAGATTCAAAAAACCTGCTCATAGGTTGACATATTATGGTTATGTTGCTCATCATTATGCATATATGGCTAAAGTTGTGCAAGATATTGAACCCACATGTTTTGAAGAAGCTGTTGGAAATTTAGACCAGGAGAAAGCCATGGATGAAGAAATGGTTACATTGTATGGAAATGAGACTTGGGATTTGGTGTCATTGCCTGAAGGCAAGAAAGCTATTGAATGTAAGTGGGTGTATAAGGTGAAACATAACAGTGATGGTAGCATAAGCGTGTATAAGTCTAGATTGGTAGCCAAAGGATATGTGCAAACACATGGGATTGATTATGAGGAGACGTTTTCCCTAGTTGCAAAGATGGCAACTGTGAGAGCTCTAATTGCGATGGCTGCAAAACTGAAGGCTGGTTTTTACATCAGATGGATGTAAAAAAAACTGCATTCTTGCATGGTGACTTGCAATAAGAAGTGTACATGGATCAACCACTTGGTTTTGAGGATACAGGTCACCTAGAGTATGTATGTAAGCTTTGTAAGGCCTTGTATGGGCTAAAGCAAACTCCACGAGCATGGCATGACAAGATTGCTAGGTATCTTATCACTATTGGTTTTCATATGGCAGATATAGATCACTCTTTGTATGTGTGCAAGATTGATAAGGGTATTGTGATCATCATCACCATCTATGTAGATGATCTTATTGTTGGGGGTGACAACTTAGAAGAGATTGAGCATGTGAAAAGTCTTCTCAAAAGGAAGTTTGACATGAAGGATTTGGGAGATCTGCGCTACTTTTTGGGCATTGAGGTCATTCACACACCTCATGGTATTTGGCTGTCACATAGCTCGACAATATGTATTAGACATTTGTCAAAATATGGGATGGTTGGTTGTAAGCCAATATCGGTGTCATTAGATCAAAATGGCAAGTTCAGTGTGCGGATGCATGTTATATGTTGGAGGACCCCGCTATGTACAGGAAGATTGTGGGGGGTTTGATCTATGTCACGATTAGCGGGCCAGATTTGAGTTACATTGCTGGCTTAGAAAGCCACTTTATGCAGGTTTCACATAAACCAAATCTTGATAGTATGCAACGCACACTTTGATATTTGAGAGCTACTATTGATTATGCATTGTTTTATGCAGCAGGTGTACCATTAGAGCTATATGGGTACACAAATGCAGATTGGGCAGGTAGCATCTCAAACAGGAGATCTACCAGTGGATTTATGTTTTCATTGGGGATTGTTGTTGTGACATGGAGCAGTAAATAAGAAGCAGCCCAGAGTTGCCTTGTCAAGTACAAAGGATCTACGCGGTGGCAGCATGTGAGGTAGCTTGGTTACGCAAGCTGATTTGGGGCTACATGTGGAGAGAAAGGTTGTCATATATTGTGACAATCTTAGCAGTATAAAGTTGGCCAAGAACCCATTTTTACATGTGCACATGAAACACATTGAGGTACACTACCACTTTATCAAGGAAAGAGTCTTGGCAGGCAACATCGACTTGGCCTATGTCAGCACACAGGAACCCATTTTTCCATGCGTAAATGAAACACGCTGAGGTACACTACCGCTTCATCAAGGAAAGAGTCTTGGCGCGGCAGGCGACATCGACTTGGCCTACGTCAGCACACACAGGATAAGGTCCCATTGACATCTTCACAAAGGCCTTGGGAGATGAGAAGTTGCACAGATTTTGAGATATGCTTGGAATTCATGAGCTGGAGTTGAGCTTAAGGGGGAGTGTTGAGATGTCAAGCTCAACATGAGTTGTCACTCATGAGACGCTTGCGTGACCATTTGACATTTACATCACTGTTGTGGCTGGTTTGGTACCTGGCGGTACACCGACATATCTTTGCCAGAGATTCTACAGTTAGACTACACCAACTAGTCCACATCTACCAACTCCACTTTAGCGTGACCGCTTGTATATACTCTAGTATGTGTGTTAATCACTTTATCTCCTTTGTAGACTTCTTTTGTTGATGAAGAAGAATAATAATTTTCAGCCTCTCATCTTGTGTGTTCTCTTCTAGGGTTTGTGAGAGTGTGTGTGTGCCTACAAGAGCTCAAGCTACCTTCTCCCCTACATCTTTTCATTACAACCATTTGAAAAATGGAGCATTGATTTCATTAGACCCATCAGTCCAGCAGCCATATATATAATTGATGTATGGACTATTGCACTAAGTGGGTTGAAGCTCGGGCTACCCTTAAAGCTGATGCGCGATCGACTACCAAATTCCTTTATGAATCAATCATCACACGCTTCGGTTACCCCTTAGAGATTGTGATCAACAATGGAACACATTTCATTAATGAGGTAATCTAATTCCTCTTACAAGAGTTCCTTGTTACTCATCAAAAGTCCTCCCCCTATTTCCCCAAGCGAATGGCCAAGCTGAAAGCATGAACAAGGTTTTGTGTTCCAAATTCAGTAAAATAGTAAGTGAAATATCACCCCTTTTTGAGAAAGATAGTTCAGGAAAAATCTTATCAGACTCGAATCCTGAATCAGACTATGACCAAGACCAAACTCTTCGTTAGTTTCGAGGAAAGAAGATGTGACCAGTTTAGGAAAATACACTCAAATCTCCCGCCAAACCTAAAACTAAGTTTGAGATCCTTTGAATTGATTTGTGGATCAAGTTATAAAATTCGAGGAATTCTGTTATGGAATTCAGACTTACGATCAAGAAGTTTTGGGGATACTGATTTAAGATATACTCATTGTATTCAAAAGAAAATCAAACTGAAAACTTGCATAAAAACCGCGTCTTACGCCAAAATGCTGGAGGGAGCATTTGGTATATGTGTTTTTCTAAGGGAAGTTTGGTCGCAACAGCTGGCGGGGAGTGTTCAAAGGACAACTCACGCGGCAAAGCCTGCCCAGGTCTTGTGACCAACCTCGGTACAGTTAAAATGGTGTGCTTTCGATACGATGGAGGAGGGCCGACGAAGCAGTCCCTCAGTGAAGTGCCAAGACACCTAAGGAGGATCCTAGAGGGTTCTGACCAGGTTATCCTGGAAGATATGTATGATGGACAAATGATTATTGTGATCTGTTACTAGATCTCGTTGTTGCTGACTAACTGGTTTCAACGGAGAGTTCAGAGTGATTCTGTTTTTTTTTTAGAAACAAGGGACTGGATGGAATTTTTGAGTTATGATATCTGTAATCATAACTGTTTGTAAATGGATTATTTTATAAGTTAAAGTTTTAAAGAGGAGTGTGCGCGTATCTGTATTCGAAAGCAAAAGTTAAGAAAGGCATTCAATTATGGGTGGGTGAGTAATTGTCTGGTTCTACCAATTCCAGTGGTTAGGTGGTGGTGGCTAACCCATGGGCCGGATGGGATTAGGCTGGAATCAGTGGAGTTTTAATAATGAAATTGAATAATAGGAATACGCTTAGAACTCGAGTAGTTAAATAAAAACCTGAAGACTTCTCTAATGATTAGATCAACGATGGCTGTGCTTGATTACGGTTAGGAAAAAAGCATTGATTTCTTCAAGTTAAGTCTCTAATAGTTTTCCTTCTATCTGGTTTAATCAGGTGAAGGGTAGTTTAGCCTCTTGACCCCGTTAGAAAATTCGTTTAAGAAAATAAAAAAGGTAGAATCGTCCCCATTTTTTGGGCAAGGAAAATTTTCCCAGTTTTGGTTTCGAAATGACCACCAGATTAGTCTCGTGTTGTCCGAACATTTCGAGGGCGAGGCCCCGAGTGGGAAACCCTACCCCGCACACAAGAAGAAGCTACTTCCGCTGCTACCAACTGGGAATCCAGTGCACGGAGGGGGACAGAGGGATGTGGATGAATGAGATGATATGTGGATGAATGAGATGATATGTGTATGAATGAGACATGATGTGGATAGATGTGATGTGATGTAATGTGGATAGAATGTATGTGATGGGATGGTGATGAGAATGAATGTGATGGATATGAATGAATGTGATGTGATGGATGTAAATGGATGTGATGAAAATGAATGTGACGGACGTGAATAGATGTGATGTGATGTGAATCGGGATGTGAATGAAATGAGATGTGATGTGAAATGGATGTCAGGAGATGTGATGTAAATTGGGATAGATGTGAATGGATGATGTGTGATGTGAATGAATGTGATGTGATGTGATGTGAAATGGGATAGATGTGAATGAATAAAATGTGATGTGAATGGATGAGATGTGAATCGGGATAGATGTGAATGAATGAGATGTGAGGTGAAATGGATGTGATGTGATGTGATGTGATGTGAATGGATGAGATGTGATGGGATGTGAATCGGGATAGATCTGAATGAATGAGATGTGAGGTGAAATGGATGTGATGTGATGTGAATCGGGATAGATGTGAATGAATGAGATGTGAGGTGAAATGGATGTGATGTGATATGAGAGAAGTGATGTGAATATGGGTAGATGCGAGTGGATGAGATGTGATGAGGATAAATGGGGAAAGATGTGATGAGATGGAAAATGATGTGATTGAATGAGGATGGGAATACATGTGAATTGGATGTGGATTAAGTAATGTAGATTGATGTGGAACAATGTCGAAAGACGAGAGTTCATTATAGAAACTATATTTATGACCTGTTTTTAAATGACTGTTTTATGTCAATAATGCTGAGGAAGCATTTTGACCGTCTTGTGTGAATGAGGTCGTGGAGACCTAACTGATAAAGTTGCAACACCTGACGGCGAGTCAATGGAGGACGTCTCGCATAGCAAGGTCGATCGAGGTCTTGACCAGCCTCGGTTCGATTTAAATGGTGAGCTTCCGTGTACGGTGGATGAGGGACCAAGGAAGCAGCCTATGAGTGAAGCGCTAGAGGTGACCTGCGAAGAAGGATCCTAGAGGGTGCTAACCATATGGTGCTCGGGCTCTGGGTTGCTGAAGATACCCACACGTGCGTCGCGGAAGATATTGGAACAAGGAATAAGAGTTGTTTTCTGAAACAAAGCATGGATCTGGTTGATTGACCTTGCTGGTCCTCAACGGATGAGTCCATGGCTCTTTTATATGGATCTGTTGGTTTATCTTGCTGATCTTCAACGGAGATTCCATTTTGATTTTTATAAGTGAATATATTTCCGGGTACTATGAGCTACGAACTATCGAAAAGGCCCTTGAGTGGACAGGTGGTGAGTGTTCTAGTTACCAATGATGCCATAGGTATACCGATGAAGGAATGATTGGAAATGAGAATTCAACCGGATATTTTGGATGATTATGATCAGTGATACTATGGTTTCATTAAAGTCAGCTGAATCTATGAAAAAGGCAATTTCATATTGGGTGTGTAAGTGGTGTGACTAGCTTTAAGTTTGCATGAATATCCGGCTAGGTACCTGGGAACTCTTTTGGGGACAAAACCTAACCAAATTCTTAATTGGATGCCATCTCACTACAGTGGTTGCTAACCCATGGGACTAGATGGGGTTAGGCTGAACTGATGGATCCCTAAAATGAGACTCAATTCTGTTATGGTACGATAGATGAAGTAAATCCCGGATAGAAATTGTTCTATGGAAAAGAATCAATGGCTGTACCTCTCAATGAGGAAAAAAGTGTTGGTCTCTATGATCCAAGTGCAAGTCTTTTCCTTAATCTGACCATGGGACTTACGGGTTCGGTCAGATCAGTTCAGCTAGTTAAGGCTCTTGACTACATTAGAGTAAAAATATCCGTGGAGGAATAGCCCGTGCTTTTCGGGCGAGGGAAGTTTTTTCGGGTTCGGTTTTGGAAGAATCAAGGAATTAGTCTCTTGTTTGGATATCTGTGGGCAAGGCCCCAAGTGAGGGACCCTGCCCCCTGCACATGAAGTGCTAATTCGGCTACTAGCACCCCCAAATTTGTTGCGCGGAGGGGGCAGGGATCTTTCACAACAAGGAGCCATTTCCACCACCGACGAGTTAAGGTCCTACACAAGAGGAGCTGGAAGTTGAGGAAGCCAGGCGAAAGGCTGCATAGGAGGAGAGGTAGAAGTAGGACTTTTTTAATCAGAATCTTTATGAAACCCCACCCCAAAAAGCTTCGCAAATTTCCCCCCTCACTTCACAGAAGCAGGCCCCTCCTCCCCTCACGTTTCTCATGTCAACACACTAGAGACCCTCCGCTAGGCGAGGTCTTGGAGCTTCAGATTGACTCAAGAATATCCGGAGAGTGTGCATGCGGCCCATGGAGCAGTGCCAAACTTTGCACTTGGATTTTCCCATATGGCCAGGGAGCTGATTACATAGATGATGGATTGTATATATCGCTAACAGGAGGTGGCAAAGCCGTGTCCCAAAGAGAGATGTTGCTGGCAAAGGCTCAAGAGTGACAGATTGCTGAAGCTTACCTCAACAACCTCCAACAGCAGATTGGTCAAGCTCTCTCTAGTGTCATAGAACTCCAACAACATCTCCAGGAAGCTCACGAAGCCGTACAGAGGGCCCACCAAGATCTATCAGAGGCCATTTTCAGAGACTCCCAGAATCGAGTTATTTCTGTAGAGGAAGCACTTTTACAAAGGCACAAAATGATTTCCAAAGATGTAGGGAAGTCTCGGAGGAGACACTCCATGAGATGGAGGAACAACTAGATGTAGAAGAAGCCAAAGCAACACAGCTGCCATTTGCCCCTTCCTCCAGTGCAACCGAAAGAAAGGTGGATGCACTCATGGATATGGCCACATAGCTTCCCCTACTCGCCCTCCCCCCATAGAACCCCTTCCAACTCCTTGACCTCCACTACAGGAGTGTCCAACTCAACTTGCTCCTCCAACACAACATTTTTTTGGACGAGCCCCTCTCTCGCCAAACCTTTACTTATATCTTCACAAAGCTTCCCCTCTCTAGCATCATCCTCAGTCCCCATTTTTCTTCCCGGGGCTCATCTCTTTCACCCACCCCTAAATCTTCTACGAGCTCCCTCCCCACCCTCTCCAAGCCACTCTGATCAGCTGTGCTGCTGGTGGTGTCATCTACTCCGATTCGGTAGACCCAGCTGATCTTATCGACCTCTCCATCCCCGAAGGCTTGTGTCCATACCCCTACTCCTCCAAAAGGATAGCTGATGCTTTGCAAAAACTCCATAGTAGGGGTTGGCACATGGTCGAATGCTGCATACCACTCCCTCCGCCGCGTGACGAACTTTTGCTCCCTCCGCTATGGTTGGGTAACTTATCCTTTACCAGACATATAGATGGAAGTCATGGGGAAGCCATGGGAATCTTCCAATTTGATGACTCGCATGTGGCCTTCCCCATGGAATTCACACCCAAGGAAGCTACATAGGCGGAGGCATTTTAGATCACATGGCCCAGCAGGACTCTGAAGATGAAGCTCACGACCACAATAGGCACGACGGAGGTGATGACAACCACGGAGCCCAGCCACCTCCACTCCCACCACCCTCATCTCCTCCCACATCAACCTCCATCCCCCTTGTCCCTCTCACCCAAGCACCGGCACACCACAACCACAACCACCTCCACCCCTACCCCCATCTGGAACCTCAACACTACCCCTCTTCCCTCCCAATCCTCTTCCCCCATTCATTTTCCTACCCCACATCCCTCACCAACCCCATTGTCACCTCCCTCTTAGTCCTTGAATTTGGGAATGCACACCGCATTCAGAGATATCCCTTCCACCTCAACAAAGCCCCCACCACTACTTGATGCCAACCTCGCCACCATAAGAGCTTCTTCGTTAACTACCCCCTCCACCCTCATTACTGACTAATCACCCCTCCCACCCAACCTTGGAAGAAGGAAAAATTCTACCACCACCAGTGCTTGAGCGCGAGGAGGTCAACCCTCCACTCAATCCACTCAAATGGTGGGACCCCCTCAAACGAACAGAGTTTGAGTAGGCAACACAAATCCTACTCGGTCAATAGCTCTAGGCCACGTCGATTACCTGCTGCATCATGGATTGCATGGACATCAATGTCCTGCATCCGTACATTGAGGCCAAGCATTGAACATGGCGGCAAGAGCACCCCCTTGACAACACGGAGGATACCATCGGCCACCCGCTCGCGCTACTCACCCCATCATTTTCAAACTCATGGGCGAGCAGTAGGCCTGGAGGCGCCCCTTTCTTCTCAAGCCCTTCATCTCAGCAGAGACATATTACAAGGCATTGTGAACCCTCTGCATCAACCTCGAGTACCTGCTAATCAAAAGATGGTGGGCATGGAACCTCTTCCATAAGGAGCAACAAAAGAACCCGAAGCTGTAGTTTAACTTTCCATGGTTTACTCCTATGACAATGCAGTAGCCTTGCACTAAAGCTACCATGATCAAACGCTTCCATGAGTTCATCCACTGATATGATCAATTCCCAGACCCAAACGTGATAGCAATGATCAGATTTTTCAACTTGATCATCACGCTGCTGGAGGCCTTCCGTGACTAGGACCACTACCACAAAGGCGCACAAGGCTTGGCCTTCAACATCAACAAAGGGCCAACGCCGCTCAAGGAGATTTTTGGATACTATAAGCGCATCATGTGGATGCCCACCTGGCAACTACAGACTTTTGAAGACATGATGGAGATGACATTTTGGACCAGCTATAGAGTCTTCCATCAAGCCCCCCCTACTCCTACCTTGCGCCGTGACTTTATCCGCACTTATTCGATCTACTACCGATAGATCCGGCTAGCTCTGAGGATGGACCTAAATTAGGGAGGGGGATATGTTAACCACTTTGGTTAACATTACTTTTCAAGCATGGCTACAGTTATTGTAACTCATCTTTCGTAACCGTGCAAAGCACTTAATGTAAAAGAGACATGGGATGACCGAGCTTATGTCTTGTGTAATGCTGGTCATAGGAAAGAGTTGTACATAGAGCTAGGAAGACTATGGCCCCCAATTGTAAATGGGCAGCCGGCCATTATAAACTATTAGCTCTTGTATATAAGACATTTGATGAAATATGAAAGGGGACAATCCATTAGTCTCATTTGAGTCTTGCCTCTCTCTCTCTCTCTCTCTCATGAGCTTGTAGATGTATGCTTTCTTATTGTGTTTGCATGCTTGATTGTTGGTGTGTGCTTGTAGGGATGGTGATGCTCTAGCTTCTCTCCTTCTCTCTCTCTCTCTCTCTCTCTCTCTCTCTCTCTCTCTCTCTCTCTCTCATGAGCTTGTAGATGTATGCTTTCTTATTGTGTTTGCATGCTTGATTGTTGGTGTGTGCTTGTAGGGATGGTGATGCTCTAGCTTCTCTCCTTCTCTCCCCTCTCTTTGCTCTCTACCAAGTCCCTCTTGCATGCATGTGGCATGAAGTGAAGGTTGAGCTTTCCATAGCTCCCTCCTTCTTGCTCTCTACTTAGCTATTGAATCTCTACTTGGGTGACACAAGTAAAGGTGGAGTGAGCCCCTAGTGGCTTCACATCGAGGAGTTAACCCTCATTAGGGTTGGCTAAGTGCACCTCTCCAGACTCGACCCTTACATGTTGTTTCTCTTCTTCTCTCTCTCTCTTGTGTGTAAGGTAGTATGTTAGGATTAATACTTTTGAAGGTCTGTCTATTTTGCTAGCCCACCATTCTCTAAAGAAAAGATGGATGTGTTGTCATTATATCTCATCCTCTTTCTTTAGGTCCTCTCTTACTTTCCTCATATTATTTTGAAGATGAATCTACCCTTTTTTCTAGACTCCGTAGTTCTAAGTATTTTTGAGTCCTTCTTTTTGTCTCTTGATTTTGGTCACTTCCTTTTTTATGTCGATAAACATTTTTTGAGAGTCCCTCACCGAGTGGCTCTAGGCCTTGGTGGGGGATCGATAATTTTTGAAGTGCATTGACCAGATTTCTTCTAAATTGGCTCGTACAGTTTGGAGTTAAAACAGTTTGGGGTCCATGTGGAACTAACCTACTCTGACTCTTTGAGTTCCAAGAAGGAACATAGGATAGGATAATGATATGACAAAGATATATTGACGTGGACCTTCACTTTGTGTTTAAATACCTTTTGCTAATGGCTGCACAGATGAGTAACATCTATCCAATCTGGATTTTCTCAGTTGATTGCCTTGCCTTCCATTCCCCCACGTGAATTCATGGTCTTATGCCATATCTTGTAGTGTATGTACACCTTTCAGATCCATTCACCTGGCTCTTTTTTAGCACCTTTGACTGTATGACCCGTATTTAAGAATCTATCCTGAGGGGATTCGACCATGTTGAAATCCCCTATGAGTATGATAGGATCTACAAAGTACAATAACGAATCCCAAAGTTCAGCTTTGGATGTTGACTGTCCAGTTGCATAGACTGAGACCAGATGGAGAGCAACCCATCTATTTTGTTGGTCTATCTCGTGACGTTTAAGGAAAGGTATCCAAGAGTGGTGAAGGCCTATAGATGTTTCATGTGCAAGTGACTTACAAGATCTTTATAATTCTTATAATTTTCTTAGAGAATTTTTAGGATGTAAAGATAAACATAGGCTGGCACATTTATTACAAACACCATTGCTAACAGCTTGCCTTTGACTTCACCATAGGACCAACATCTACGAGTACTAAGAAATGGGTCCAATATCTGCTTACCCACCACCTGTGGACATTTAAGGAGTGCTTGCTGATGGAGTTTTTCCAAGCGGGCATGTCCAAGGTTTTCTAGCCTTTCTCCGTCAACCCATTCCTCTAACTTGAAGCCCTCCGTAGTTCTACTGCCAACCCTATAGTATTCAGATAAACGCTTCTCAGGACTGAAGTTAGCCTTGATAGGGGGTTTGTTACTGCTTTTTAGCTTAGCAATCTCACTCTATATATGTCCAAGGGCCCAACCTTGTAATGAAAGCCAACCATATAAGGCTTGTAAATAAAATAGAACTAGTAATGGGGACCCCATAAGTGTGGGCAGTTGGGTAAACATCATTGTATATAAGTGACTTATGGAGGTTTGTAAAGGTATTTTAGGTAATATAATCTACCTTAAGCTCAAGCTTGGAGAGCTCCTATACTTGCATTGTCTTGTAATTTCATATCTCTTGTTGCTTCCATTTTCTTGCATGTCTATGGCTATGAATCTTGCTTGCTTGTTTGCATGCTTGGGTGAGGGTGTGTGTATGTTGAGAGCTTAAAGCCCACATGGTTTGATTGTTGGTTGTGGAGAGTGAGAGATAGTGTAGGTGGAGAGAAAACTTTCTAGCTTCCCTCATTACAAAGAGTCCAAGCAATAGGACTCATGGAGCTCAAGAATTTGACACCCCTCAAGGCTTCCAGTTGCGATCAATGCGCTTTCACGCTTTAGACAGGTTCATACTTCTGGGCTAATGATGCTTGTCGGGAACCCACCACTTTGGAACTTCTTGATAATAATAGGCTCTGATGGTTTGAGGTTCTTTAGCATCTTGCCTTAGAGGGGGTGTTAGTAGGATTTGTGAGAGAGTTGTAGTTTTATTGGGGCTAGGTATGAACAAGGCTACCACATGTTTTGTAGAGGCTTGTAAGGTCCCCAACCTAAAGAGGATAATCCTTAAGATAGTCTACTAAGCCTTTAAAAGAATTTCCTAGTCATCGACACCTCGACTGTGTAGAGATACGAGGATACGACTACTAGGTATGTAAGACCTAGCTCTATCTCGCAAGGGGAACGCGGTCTCCTAAATAGTTCTAAAAATTGAATCACCCATAGAGTGATCGATCTATCTTAAGCAACCTCTGTCCTTGATTCCTAGAAGCAACTCTTTTTTCCCCATCTATGCAAAGGCACAACCAGTCCTTTAGAATAGAATTGCCGAGGGACTTATTTCCCTAGCGTAGTGCGATTGATTAGATTTGTTGGAAAGCTACCCAACTAATCTGGTCCACCCGTCCATAGGACGGTGTCATCAGGGCGATTCACCCTCCCACTTTCCTCCCAACTCACCCGTCATTTTTGTTTTTTGATTAATCCTACCACATTGTGTGACATGTATAGACAAGTTCATTAATTAGGGATATTACATGATGTTCATTAGAGCTACGCTTGGGGTGTACCCATAGAAGACCTTTGTCTCCTTCCTTAAAGATCCTTTCAGACCTGCTTGTGTAATGTTTATGCCGATCTTGAGAAACTTTAATATCTTTCTGGATAGCCTTGGTCTGCTCTTCCATCTCCTCGAGTATTTTTCTAGAGGCTTTGACTCCTAAGGTTGGATCAGAGAAATTTAGAGGAGATAAGCATTTCTACCCATAGAGTGCCTTAAATGGTGACATCCCTATGCTCTGGTGATAAGATGTATTATAGGCAAATTCTACTAGAGAAAGGTATTGGATCCATCTTCTTGGCTCACGCCCACTATATGCTTTGAGAATGTCTTCAATTACTTGGTTGACTCTCTCAGTCTGGCAATCGGTCTCTAGATGGTAAACTTTATTGAAGCAAAGTTGAGTACCCAAGGTCTAAAATAAGGACTTCCTAAACTTTGAAGTGAAGTCAGAGTCCCACGATCGCTAACTATCCTTTTTGGTAAACCATGAAGCTTGAAGACCTCCTTGATGAATAACCAAACAACATCAAAATCTTTGAAGGTTTTCTTTACTAGTATAAGATGAGCTACTTTGGTGAGCAAGTCCACCACTAAAAAAAATTGGATTCATATCCTCCTTGTACAGTGGGGAGACTTGTCACAAAATCCATACTAATGCATTCCCACTTCATTTGAGGAATATCCAAGGGTTGAAGCTTTCCAAGCATCTTGACTCTTTCAACTTTAATCCTTTGGCATAAGAGACATTGCTTCAAGCATCAAAGGACATCATGTTTCAAGCGTGCCCAATAATAGCTCCTCCTTGGAGCATTCAAGGTCTTTGCATAGCCTAGGTGCCGTGCCGACGGGGCTATCATGAGCGTCATGGAGGATTAGCTTCTTTAGGGAAGGGTCCTCAAGAATACATAGCGTGTGATTGAAGTAGAGGCACCCATCATGGGTGAAGTAACCCTTGATTAGATTTTTCTCTTTCTCTGAAGTTCCCCCTTCTTCAACTAAGTTCACCATCCTTTGGTAGTCAGGATCATGAAATGAGACTTCTTTCATCTTGCCCAGTATGGGATCATTTGGCATAGAAATTCCTCTGAAAGATTTGTAGGGCTAAGTGCATTTGCTACCACATTATCCTTCCTAGGGAGGAATTTGATGTCAAAGTCATATTCTTGTAGAATTTCAACCCATCTTCTCTGCCTCATATTGAGGTTAGGCTAGGTGAAGCTCCACCTTAAACTTGTGTGGTCAGTTTACAAGCTAGAACTTGCACCCCAAGAGGTAATGTCTCCATAACTTGAGGCAATAAACAACTGACAAGAGTTCCAAATCATGGGTAGCATAGTTGGCCTCATATTGCTTCAGCTTGCGAGAAGTATAAGTCACTGGTCTTCCTTCTTGGGCTAAGACACCACCATAGTTGGCCTCATATTGCTTCAGCTTGTGAGAAGTATAAGTCACTGGTCTTCCTTCTTGGGCTAAGACACCACCAAGTGCTAGACTACTAGAACCAGTAACCACCTCAAATTCCCTTGTGAAATTTGGAAGTTTTAGGATTGAGGTAATGATGTCTTTGAGTTGATCAAAGCTGACTTGATGGATTAGCCAACCACACTATTTTGCAATCCTTTAAGAATATAGGTCAAGGGTGCAACTACCAAAGGAGTAATATTTGATGATCATGTACCATTCCTAAAAATCTACAAACTTCGTAGATTGAATTAGGGGGTGGCCATTCTAGTATATCTTTGACCTTGGTGGAGTCTATTGAGACCATCTTAGGAGACAATGAATCCAAGATACGCAATTTGGTGTGAGTAAAGAAGGTACATTTACTTTTCTTAGCATAGAGTTTATATCTGTGCAGCAATTATAGAACTCTACGCACATGCTCCTCACGCTCTTTCACCAACTTGGAGTAGACTAAAATGTCATCAAAAAAGAAAAGAACAAATTCATCCAAGTAGGTTCGAAATATATCTTGCATTAGGCGATTGAAAGTTGCCGGAGCATTGGTTAACCCGAATGACATCACAATAAACTCATAGTGGCCATAATGGGTATTGAAAGCTATCTTGGATATATCTTCTTCCTTGACTCTAATCTGATAGTATCCATACCTCAAATCTATCTTCAAGAAAACCTTGGCCCTATGAAGCCTGTCAAGAAGCTCGTCGATGCAAGGGATAGGGTACTTGTTCTTGACAGTGGCTTGATTTAGCCCCCGATAATCTATGCAGAGACAAAGAGTGTCGTCCTTCTTCTTTTGGAAAAGAATAGGTGCTCCCCAAGGAGAGCTGTTGGGCATACAAATCCTTGCTCAATGAGTTGGCGAAGTTTCCCCTTGAGCTCAATAGCTTCAGGGAGAGACATCTTATAGGGTCTTTTGGAGACGGATTGAGCACTAGGAATAAGCTCGATCTCATGGTCGACTTCTTGAGGCTCCGAGGAGACCATTTTAGGGAGTTTGGAAAATCCCATTACTTTGGGAATTTTCTTTTCAATCTACTTTTTGTTGTATTTTGAGCATACCACTTCTAAAGTTTTCAAAGAATGTGGATTTAGAACCTACTCTTCGAGAGCTTTCCAATAATATGTCACATGAGGGGGTTTTGACAAAATCTTAAAAGGATTCACCGTGCCCCCCCTTTTTTAATCTTACTACATAATGGGAGTTGGGATTTTCCCAAACTCCCTAATATGGTCTTAGGGGGTGGTAGTCATGTAAGCTCATCAAAGAAAGATGTCAGAGAATTCTTGGGACCAAGAGGGTTCTAATTCTTTATTGGGTTCATCAGCTTTGTTGAGCTTAACAAGGAAAACTTGTTCTCCCTTACGTGCTCCCTTGGCGAAGATGTTTTACTTTGACTACGCTAGACTTAGGTTTACCTATCTTCCCTGAACTAGTACTACTTGGCCGTTGTCATTTTTAAAGTGATACTCCCCTGGTTACGATGAGTACTAGCATTATATGTAACTAACCAGTCCATCCCGAGGATCCCATCATAAATGCCTAATGGTAGCAATCTGAAATGGCCATGAGTTTGTTCACTACCCAATTCAAAATCAAGGTTTCCTCTACATACTGGTGAGATACTACTTCCGTCCCATTAGCTAGCTTTACAACCTTCCTAGTTAGTTTTTGATCCAAGTTTAATTTTTGTAAACACCTTGGAGAAAGAAATGAATGGGTATTACCGCAATCAATCAAAAGCTAGAATGGGTTACCATGATGAGTAGTTGGGGTTTGAATAACACTAAATTGCTCATTAGGACCTTGATTCTCTACCGCTGCATGGATAGTGGCAAACTCTTCTTCGGCCATTTCCAAAGTTGGTTCTTCATTTATAACACAAGCGCGGGCAACTACCCCACGACCTCTGCCACCACGTCTACCACCTCTTGCACCTTGGTGGATGGGGGTTCCACAGCCCTGATTTGCTCGATCACTTTGAGGAAAGGATTTTACAAGATTGGGGAAATTGGCTTTAAAATGTCCAGGCTCATTGTTGCAATGGAAACACACAAGGGCCTCTCTAGTAGAAGTAGTATATGTGCAGGGAACAAAGAGGTTGGTTGGCCGACCTCGGCTGTAGTTGGGGGAATTTGGTTGGGGCTTCTTGTAAGACTGATCCTTAGGGTTTGATTCAGGGTGAAATCTCTTATGGAGCCTAGCTTTGCTAGACTTCAACTCCTTCACAAGAGGTTTGGCTCGTATGAGAGCATCTTGCAATGTACTCGTTCTCATTACTTCGAGACGACGGGAATCCAAAGGTTCATTCAAGCCTTGGCAGAAGCAGGGTACCTACTGGGAGGTAGGCATATTTTTGGAGAGTGATGAACTTAGAGTAGTACAGCTGAGTTGCTTGAGGCTAAACTCATTCATCTTGATAGACTCATGAGATGGGGGAAGATACCGCTTCTTCACAGCTTGTTTCAAATCATCCCAGGTTTGGGAGTGCTCGGTAACTTCCTTATTATGCCACCATTTCTTCCACCAGAGCTTAGCATCCCCAATGAGACGAAATTGTGCAAGCATGGATTGGTTCGTAGATCCAGTATCGACGGTTGAGAAGTAAACATCCATTGCTTCAATCCATACCTCAGCATCCTTCTCAATTTTTGAACCTGCCCCTTTAAAGGAGGGAGGTTGCATCTATTTGAGTTGGAGCTTCTTCTCCTATGTGTCGGTGTATAGCGCATTGGGGGGAGAAAACTGATCGTCATTACAAGATTTAATTTAGGATCACAAGACTTATACTTTACACTACGCTCATGATATAAAAGTAAAACCTTGAAATCATTTTATTTCTCAATTCAAATATTTACAAGGACAAGATTGATAACAAGGATTTGCGACTAATGTATTTAGTCTTATTCATATAAAAAAAGAGACTCCTAGGCTTAACTAGCACATAAGACTCGAGTGGTTCACGTAGGTGAAATTTGGGTTTCTGTCGTGGTTTCTAGGATATACGAACAACTGATGGTAGGGGAGGTAGACTATGGATTGTATTACATTCCATAACAGCTACTTGATCAACGAGGGGATAAGCCTTACATTACTTGGTCATACACCCAACAGTTAGGTGGTATATGTTTCCCTTCTATGGTCACGTAACTATCTGGCCTAGAGGTACCCATGAACTAGAATAAGCGAATGATATTTAGCTTCTCGATCCAACAAACCTGCTTCAAATCGATGGTGAGATTCCCAATTCGATATGCTCAGATGATAAAGTATCTCGGCCCATGCTTCCAAAAGTGGTATCTACCCCACCCTCTTTGGATACGAGAGGGATGAGAGAGGGACAACTTCTCCAGTATTTTCATCATTGTATCATGAAATTCTAAATTCAAGGAATGACAAGCTGTTTTGAAGATGCATTGAAATACTAGGAATCTGGAGTAAGCGTCTTCCTCCTCCTACAATCATTCATCCACCAATCAAGTTGGACTAGTAAGGTATTTTATCAAGCAACATCTAATTGAGGTAAAACATATACTTCAAAACAACCCTAAATAATAAATCCTAGGAACTGAAACTCTGATATGATACTAATTGTAAGGTCCCCAACCTAACGAGAGGAATCTTGAAGATAATCTACTAAGCCTTTAAAAGAATTTCCTAGTCATCAACACCTCGACCATGTAGAGATACGAGGATACGACTACTAGGTAAGACCTAGCTCTATCTCGCAGGGGGAGCGTGGTCTCCTAAATAGTTCTAAAATTCGAATCGCCCATAGAGTGATCGGCTTATCTTGGGCAACCTATATCCCTGATTTCGAGAAGCAATGCCTTTTTCCCCATCTATGCGAGGCACGACATGCCCTAGTCCTCTAAAATAGAATTGCTCAGACTTATTTACCTAGCGTAGTGCGATTAATTAGATTTGTTGGGTGGAAAGCTACCCGACTAATCAAGTCCATTCGTCCATAGGATGGTGCCGTTAGGGTGATCTACCCTCCCACTTTCCACCCAACTCACCCGTCATTTTTGTTTTCTAATTAATGCTACCACATTGTGTGACATATATAGATAAGTTCAATAATTAGGGATCTTACACGATGTTCATTAAAACAACCACTTCACTTAAAACAATGATACAACAATACTAGAAAACAAGGGACTTAATTTAAAAAAATTACAAAGATTCAAATCCAACTATGTCCAAATCCAAGCTCTCATTCTATGTTTTATTATGCCAATGATCTAAAATTCGGCCTTCCAGTCTCCATAGACTAGGCAATCCCTACGGGACCATACACCTCATTGTTGGTAGCCAAGACGAGAACTCAAGCCAGCTTGTCACCCTCTCAGGCTCCATCACTTGATCCTAGCACTCCTCATTAGAGGGATGTCTCCACGCTAGTGTGGGCTTATTTACCGCACTAGCTTGGGTCCGCAGAACTAGGCAATATCCATAGTTCTCACCAAACTGGCGAGTTCCAACTTCCCAATGATATGAGGGATACCTTGGGCCAACTCCAGGTCTTGCTAAGGTCACTGCCTGGCTAGAGAAGCACAGGAACGACGTTAGCATCAAGGCGAGGAGAAGATATATATGTACTTTAATTTGAGCAAGATAGCATCAAGGCAAGGAGAAGATGTACATGTACTTTAATTTAAGCAAGATAGCAACATAATAACTCAATCCAACCTTATAAGATATGAGAAACCACATTATCTTTTCGAGAAAGCAACAATTCTACATGAGATTTGATATTTTCAAAACAAGGAAAAAAATAGCATCCTTTATCTTTCTTAATTAATATTAATGTCAAGAATTAATCCAAAAACCTCTTTGTAAATGATTTTTAAGCTAACTAGGACATTTCCTCCATGAGGAACTCCCAAGGGCAGAGTTGGGGTCGTATTCAAAGCATTCCCTCTTGCATCGTTGTCGTGCATACTTTCGAAATAACATTTTGGCATCTTTGATTGAAGCCATACTATCCACTCTCTCGTAGCTCGCGCAATCTTGAACTCAACACTCCAAACGGATTGCGATTTAGGGTCTGTTTGCTCACTTTATAAGCAAAAGTGTGCTTGCTTAAGGCCCTTTATATGGGGGGGGGGGGAAGTAGAGTGTCCTTAAGTTGAGAGGAAGGGCTGGCTGAAACTGAACCAGAGGGATTGGGGGAGGAGAAGGGTTCTTCCCTTAAGTCTATTCACACGCCCCGTGGGGGAGGGAGGGGGGAGTAGTGTGGGACACCCCCTCCACAAGACAAGAGGGCTGGCTGACAGCTTGTGGGCTGGAGAGGGCTACTGGGGAGAGAGCTTGGTTCGAGAGGGCTACTACTGGATAGAGGTTGGTTGTGAGAGCTATTAGGGAGAGCCTCCATGCATAGAGGCGACTACTGGGCATAGAGGCGGGTGCTGGGGGTGGGGGGTTTATATAGGGTATGATACACATACGGGTATGGACAATGAGAGAGAAAAGAGGGGTGGAAAGGATAGTGTACGATGAAGTGTACGATGAAAGTACATCGGTCTGTGATTGCATAGGCTTGTAGAAAGAGTGGTGCTTGTAAAAGCGGGCCAAAGGTGGGGCATGCATGCACCTTCTAGGCCAGTGTGGTCGCATGGGTGTCCACGTGGTGGCAGTAGGGAGGACCTTACATTAGGGCAGGCGGCCTTCCGTCCATATGTGACTGTTTGTATGGACACCTTGGTATGTGTACAACAGCCCAGACATCTTTTTGGGATGAGGATCCCTTTTTGGAACGTCGACCTCGATATGCGTGCCGGCGCGTTCGACAACAGCAGCTGTCGAAATTTTTTTTCCATGAGATTGTCCGATGTGTTTTCCTGTTCACAGGGGTGCAATCCGTTCATCAATCGGACACCCAAACATGCATTTATTTAGATCGGAAGTTTAGTGATTTAACTAAAAATTTACGTAGAGGTGTATTCCGATGTCGATTTTGATTGCTATAAAATCCATTATTGAGGTAAAATCGCTAGTAGATTTCAAATTTGGACTTGGAATTTTAAGATTCCAAGTAAAAATAGCTCAATTATTAAAGTGTTAATTTTTACACTATAAAAAGGACCATAATTTCATCTATTAAATGGACATATATTATTATTGAAGATGGGGATGTTACAAGGCTTTTAAAGAAATGAGGCAACTTACCTTGGCCTTTCATTGAATTATAGGCCTCTTTTTGAAATTGCATAGTTCTTAAGTGGGCACACCCTAAGGTAGGAAGGGGTCTTATTATAAAGCCTATAACATCTTCTTTTTCTTTAGCACTCAGGGGCTTGGGTCTTTATGTTGTACACATGAGGACCATATCTCCAACCTCTATGGTCCCATTCATCTATATTTAAAATTACACTTTTGATTCTTATGTCGTACATGAGGATCATATCTCCAACCTCTATGTCCTTCTCTTTGAGCTTACCATCCACCACCACTTGTGTGAAGTAGTATCTTGATAATCATGCCATAGATTGCACGCAGCCGCTATTGTAATCTTTCAAGCTCAAAGAGATGATTAATGAGCATGTTACCAATTAACCTCAACGATTCTTAGCCTTTTTACCATTTCTCTCTACTTAAGCTTACATTTTTTATTCTTCATGTTGTACGTGAGGACCGTAAATTCTTCATATTGTACATCATGACCATATCTCCAACCTCTATGTCCTTGTCTTTAAGCTTCTTGTCAAACCACCCACTACTTGAGCTGTAGTATTTTAATAATCATGCCATATTGTATTTTTACAATGATGTAGTACCTCACCCCACCTAACTAACCACTCCAAAAGAACGAATGCACCTTTTCTCAAAAGGCTGTAAAAACACTATGGGGTATTGAGGCACGTCATGCATGAGATGGCAAACTATTGAAACGTGTTACTAAATCGACCACACACCAAATAGAGTAGGCCATCGCCACCATAGTCCTACTACTAAGTAGGACTTTCTTTGTGGTGGTGTCCACAATGAAACGTCCTCTAGCCACACTGGGGAGTGGCCTTGTTATAGGATCTCATACATCAGCGGGAGACAACGCAGGAGCGAAGCGGGGCGACTGTCATCGCATGACAACGTGCGGCTAAGCGGCACGGCCTGGTGGCAACGAGCGACTCTGGCATGCGCAGTGTGGTGGCGACAAGGAGAGAGAGGGCATCAAGTGCAAGCACATCGTCGAAGGGCAGCAGGAGGCAACCCTTTGAAAAATTTTAAATTTTCATTTTTTAGAAAAAGCGGACGGGTTTAAGTTATATTTACAAAATAATAAAAATGGGAACTGCCTGTGCGAGCATCGACGTGTGCGGTGTGTGTGAGACCCTCATGTTCTGGGATTATGTATATACATTGCATGCAAGTGTGGGTGCAAGCATGGGTATATTTGTGAATGTGTATGAATGTGCGAGGTGAGCAATGTACATGTGCGAGATGAGCAACATACATATACATGTGTACAAGTGTAGTGTTGTTGTGGGAGGTTGATATAAACTCATAATAGTGATTGCAATAAATAAAATATTGAAAATAAATAGAACAAACAAGATAATACGCTATATTGGGTTCAATCTACCTCCACACAAGAGTGAATCCATGCTTCCTCTTGATGTACTTAAATGTATTTCATGGGTAACCTTTGGGACTTAAAAATAGTATGCTTTACAAAAATGTCAACGTCTTCAAGAATAGTATTCTTCAAAAGTGACTTGCTTCAAAAATAGCTTTTTTGAGCGTGCAAGCTAGACTTCTTTTAAAAATATGTGTGAGTCTTAAACCTTATAAAAGTGAGCATATCTTGAAAAATAAAATATGCATTAGGGAGCTTTCACATGTCCCAATTAACATATATATATTGTTAATAAATATGAATAGCGTCCAAGTAAATTAATGGCACTTGTCGTCACAAAATCAAATATTATTTGTCAACATTGAAAATTTATCGTCTCAAAATATATTTCCTGACCAACACCAGCTCGCCTCCATTATTCGGTCCAATAATTTGCACTTGCATATCAACTAACCAATCAATTAATAATTAATTGATTAAAAATAAACATCCATATAAAATTTCACATCAATAAGACGATGCAACCAATACTTTCCACGCATGTACGGATTTACCCAAAGATACAATTGCTCAGATTTAGAAAGGTGTCCCAATCTAAACCTATCTAGGAGAATTCCTAACATAAAAAACCTGGGAATAAAAATATTTCATGAATTCTTTTAAGAATCATAATTACACAACATGGAAATACGTATAATATTCCATAAATTCATCCTCAATAACATGCCCCTAAGGGTGACAAGCAACTGTCCTCAGTTGTCACAAAATCATCAATAATAATCATAGGCTAGTATCCCTGTACGATGCAATCAAGGATGGATAGGCGGTGAGGGCATGATCAAGTAGCCATTGAGAATCTTCTATGGGATGTCCTATATACTTGACCAAATATCTGTGATAAACATTGCCTTTCCTTGTGGTTGTTTGCTCACGATCCAAAATAATTTCTGGTTCTATGATTTTAGAATCTGCGTCTAATATAGGCGGGTCATCATATACTAGATAGGTAGAAAGAGGACCTCTATTTGGTTTTAGGAGATTAATGTGAAAAAGAGTTATGAATATGCCAATGTGATGGAATATCTAGACAATAGGCATTGTCATTTATTTTGGTCACAACCTTGAATGACTATCCAGACTCAATCCCTGGAAGCCCACCCGGAAGTGAATAAATGACAATAGGCATTGTCATTTATTTTGGTCACAACCTTGAATGACTATCCAGACTCGATCCCTGGAAGCCCACACGGAAGTGAATATCACTCAGGGGAGGACAACAAGGACAAGTGATGTGGGACACGGAACAATTGAAAGCCCCTCGACACCCTCTTCTTCACCCTCAGAGTGAGATGCTAAAAAAGAAGCCATCCTTAGCTAGATTACCATTGCGCTCCCTGACCTAGTGGTGCACCAAAGCCATTGTCCAACAAGGTATTTGAAATTAGTCCGGCATGCACTTGGCCTGATGAGCTTATATCAAGATATATCACTACAAGTCGCCTTGCCTGTTGCCCACTGCTCAGCCTAGATACCATAAATAAGCAAGTGCATGTGTGTTGATGGACACCTACATCATGATGTTGATCTTTCAAGGGGAAATATCAATTCGGGATCCTCTGGACATCTAGACTATTAATCAGCACACCCCATCACAACCAACTATATAGCTTGGTTCTACATGTTTAACAATGCAACCCTAGACAAGCCAAATCAAGAGAAAATTATACAGCTGGAAGCATAAGTGTACATGCACATGCACAAGGCAGCCTTTCAAGCTGAACAATGTAATAAAGACATAGAATGGCTCATAGATCGAGGCAGGTATAGCTTGGTTCTGCATGTTTAACAATGCAACCAAACAAGCCAGATCAAGAGCAAAAGATACAGCTGGAAGTAAAAGTGTACATGCACATGCACAAGGCACCCTTTCAAGCTAAACATTGTAATAAAGACATAATGGCTCATAGACCAGGGCAAGACGCAATCATAGGGTACCAAAAGCTTAGTATACTAAAGTACCTAGCCTATCCTCTAGATCTATTTCTAGTGTTGTATCTTGACAGATGGAGAAGCAAAGAGAGGAAAATGCCTACTTCTTCAAGATGGTGCATGTGGCATACCCCGACATCCTAGAATTGGAAGAGTATAACAGCTTGGATGATTTGTTAAACCGAAATAGAAAAGAGGCCACTGGCTACTTCTTCAACAAAGAGCATGTTGCATACCCTAACATCCTAGAATTGGAAGAGCATAATGACCTGGACAATTTGCTAAACCGAAATAGAAAAGGGGCCACTAAGGAAGTACAAAGAGGTCGATGCAGGTGATAAGAAGTAGAGCCCATAGAGAGGACAACAAAGAAGTTGACCCTAAGAAGGACGCATGATTGCAGTGCGCCAACATCACAACATCAAGGTGACACAAAGGAAATAGAGAAGAAGCCTAATTTGGGTCACCTAGCAAAGAAGAGCCCAAAACAAAGACTCTAACAAGGATAAGGGCATAGGAAAGATGGAAGTAGAAGACAATACTTTTTCACAACTCACAATACCTCTCCGCTGCCACTAAACCCACAAAAAAGGAAACCCAAAATTCAAACTGCCAACACCACCATGGCAGCACTGACACATTGGAATATCTCTCCCACCGTCGAATGGGATCAAATAGAAGATAAACAACCATCAGAGGAGGATGTTTATGATATGCCTGCAATACCTCTCCGTCACCACTAAACCCACAAAAAAGGAAACCCAAAATTCAAACTACCGACCCCACCATGGTCGGTGCACTAACACAATGGAATATCCCTCCCACCGAATGGGATAAAATATGAGATAAAAAACCATCAGAGGAGGTTGTTTATGATATGCCACAAGAACATGTCAGCTTAGTGCGTGGTGGTGGGAAAAGATCACTAGGTGCAGTAAGCTAATTTATGCAATTACTGTCCCATCACAAGCCAGTAGTAGTGGCCATGCCCTCGATATACAGGATGGATATGCCATTGTTGAAAGCTTATGTGGAAGTCTATTAAAAAGATATACAGAATGGATATGCCATTGTTAAAGGCTTATCTGGAAGCCTATTAAAAAGAGTGGTAGGAAGCCAATCTAGAGCACATGAGAGGAGGTTCACACACCCACAACAAAATAAATTGGCAACTTCCATGCTTTCACAAAGGCTGCATCTATAGAGACACGTACATGCATTCTCCTATATCCCAAATAATTGATCCACAATATATGCTAATACCAAGGATCTACTACTTGGCACGAGTACAGGCATGCTCCTATAGCTTAAAGAATTGATCCATAGTATATGTTGATACCAAGGATCTATTGATGGCAAGAATACACAGATAAGCAATGAATATCTAGTCAATTTTCCAAGGCTGCCATCACTACCACAAGGAAAACAGATAGACGAAGACTAGATGAGGCAAGTAATGAGATTCTTTTTGGACCAGCACCACAATTTAGAAGATTTTTATGTGCAAATGGCTTACAAGATCTTTATAACTCTTTTGATTTTCTTAGAGAATTTTTAGGATGTAAAGATAAACAGAGGCTGGCACATTTATTACAAACACCCTTGCTAGCAGCTTGCCTTTGACTTCGCAGATCTACGGGTACTAAGAGCGAATCCAATATCTACTTGCACACCACAGGTGGAAATTTAAGGAGTGATTCTTGATGGAGTTTTTCCAAGCGGGCATGTCCAAGGTTTTCCAGCCCTTCTGAGAACCCATTCCTCCAACTTGAAGCCCTCTGTAGTTCTGCTGCCAACCCTATAGTATTTAGATAAACACTTCTTAGGACTAAAGTTAGTCTAGATAGGGGGGTTGTTACTACTTTTTCCATACACATGATATGGTCCCCACCCTAGCTTAGGAATCTCACTCTACATATGTCCAAGGGCCCAACCTTCTAGTGAAAGCCAACCATATAATGCTTGTAAATAGAAGAGAACTAGTAATGGGCACCCCAGAAGTGTGGGCAGTTAGGCGAACCCCATTGAATATAAGTGACTTATGGAGGTTTGTAATAGGTAATATAATATACCTTAAGCTCAAGCTTGGAGAGCTCCTCTACTTGCATTGTCTTGTGATTTCATATCTCTTGTTGCTTCCATTTTCTTGCATGTCCATGGCTATGAATTGCTTGCTTGTTTGCATGCTTGGTACTGTGTGTGTGAGTGTATGTTGAGAGCTTGAAGCTTGCATGGTTTAACTGCTAATTGTGGAGAGGTAGAGATCGAGAGAGTGAGAGATAGTGTAGGTAGAGAGAAAACTTTCCAGCTTCCCTCTTATGATGGTTGCATTACAAAGAGTCCAAGGAATAGGACTCAGAGAGCTCAAGGGTTTGACACACTCTGAGGCTTCCAGTCCTTGCGATCAATGCACTTTCACACTTTAGTCAGGTTCATACTTCGTGGCTGATGATGCTTGTCGGGCACCCACCACTTTGGACCTTCTTGATAATAGGTTGTGATGGTTTGAGGTTCTTTAGTAGCTTGACTTAGAGGGGGTGTTAGTAGGATTTGTGAGAGAGTTAGTAGTTTTAGTAGCTATTAGAGGGTGCTTTATTGGGGCTAGGTGTGAACACGGCTACCACATGTTTTGTAGAGGCTTTTGAAGAAACGAGGTAACTTACCTTGGCCTTTTGTTGAAGTATAGGCCTCTTTTTAAAGTGGCATAGTTCTTAAGTGGGCACACCCTAATCTAGGAAGGGGTCTTGTTATATAAATCCTATAATATCTTCTGTTTCTTTAGCTCTCAGGGGCTTGGGTTTTCATCCACTGTTAGCATGGGTACTTAGCAAGCTCTAGCAAGGCTATTCATGAAACCCAATCAATTTGGCATCTGCCCCATCCATCCCCTTTCAAGGAGGACCTCTTTGTGCATGGTTCTTGTAGGCATCATATAAAACTTTCCAATGTGTAACATAACCGAGAAGGCTCCAAATTATGCAACTATAAATGAATCTACCATTCGTATTCATGTGTGCCTACAATATTAGTGTTAGTCTCATCATACATAAAGGTTATGGCTAGCTCATGTGCTAGCTAAAGCTAGTTTTTGTTCAAATCTAGTCTTTGGTGGTGGTCATACTTGGCCGATTTCACTTCCCAATCTTCTTCCTCCAAGGCAATGACGAGCCATATTACGCAGCTTCTCTTGTCTCACTTTAGCTTCTCGCCAAGCTTCCCTTTTCATCTTAGCTTCCTTTTTCTTACCTTTCTTCTTTGGTAAATGGCCTTAAGGAAATTTTTGGTCATATGTCCATAGGAGCATCAAATTTTGCTACAATTAAAGAATCCATTCATCTCTAAAAATGGTCCCATTCCTGTGTACTTAAGCTTGCACTTTTTCTTCTTCATGTTGTACACATGAGGACCATATCTCCAACCTCTATGGTCCCATTCATCTATAGAAATTACATTTTTGATTCTTATGTTGTACATGAGGATCATATCTCCAACCTTTGTGTCCTTCTCTTTGAGCTTATCATCCACACCACCGCTTGTGTGGAGTAGTATTTTGATAATCATGCCATAGACAGCACGTAGCCTAGCCTGTTATAATCTTTCAAGCTCAAAGAGATGATTAATGAGCATGTTACCAATTAACCTCAACGATTCTTAGCCTTTACACCATTCCTCTCTACTTAAGCTTACATTTTTTATTCTTCATGTTGTACATGAGGACCATATCTCCAACCTCTGTTGTACCGTTCCTCTATACTTAATTAAGCTTACATTTTGAATTCTTCATATTGTACATATCATGACCATATCTCCAACCTCTATGTCTTGATGTTGCACATCAAGGACCATATCTCCAATCTCTATGTCATGATGTTGTACATGAGAACCATATCTCCAACCTCTATGTCCTTGTCTTTAAGCATCTTGTCATGTACTTTTACAATGATGTAGTACCTCATCGCACTTAATTAACCACTCCAAAAGAATGAATGCCCCTTTTCTCAAAAGCGTGTAAAGACAACTACTATGGGCTATTGAGCATGATGGCAAACTTCTTTTGCAACCTCTTACAAAATCGACCACACCCCCATAAGCCTACTTCTCTCTCTCTCTCACCTGCATCAGCGCGGGAGACAACGGCATGGGCAGGGGCTCTCCACAGGAGCGAAGCGGGGTGATTGTCATCGTCAGTGGCATGACAACGTGCGACGACAAGCGACTATGGCATGGCCTCGTGTCTAAAAGGCACGGTGCATTTAGAGGGGGTTCAAGTGGGATCGACGACTAAGGGGCCCGATTTTGGGCGGGGGCGATCCGGGCCGTCGGATCCTCGAAAGTAAACTAGGGCCCCAAAGTAAACTAGGGATGCCCCGCATAACAAAAGCATATATTAATATGGGCCGGATACACTAGCTAGTAGAAATTATAGCCTAATGGTAAGACTATGGCCTCCCTAGCGGCACGTCGTGGGTTCAAATCCTTTCTTTTGCATTTTGAGACTTAGCCAAAAAAATTTCTAAGTCCAAACTCGGGAACTGGAGTAAACTAGTCAATATGGCAAGCCCGACTTTACTACGAGGTGGCCCTAGTTTAATTTGGGGCCATAGATCTTTTGTAAACTAGAGGAGGCAAAGCACGACATCTCAAAAAAAAATTGGCCTGTGAAGTAAACTAGGATCCCTAGTTTACTTCACAGGCCGAGTTTTTTTTCGGCCCTAGTTTCCTTTTGGTGATCCAATGGACCAAATCGCCCCCACCCAAAATCGGGCCCCTTAGCCGTAGATCCCACACCCTTTTCCTCTGTGTCCATAGACTCTGACTGGCCCTTAAACCACTACAAACTTGAAGGGATATCACCTCAGAAGCTCTCTACTACTGCCAATAGTTACAAGCCCACAGCTAACTCCGAATGACTTTCCTCTCGAGGATGACTAACTTTGACCTAGCTAAAGTAGAATCTCTCTTTTTTGAGTCAACTAGCACTTCTAGTTGCTCACACCACTCAAACCACACAAAATCCCATCACAATGGATACTCAACTGACAACACCTAAATCACTGCTGCCACACAGAAAGCACTCAGAACACAAAACCTTCCTATTGCTAATAGCTGATAGCTTTGACTGTCAGATGAGGCCCGGAAACATTTCTTACACACTCAGACAAGTCAGCTCATGATCCTCTTACTCCCAGATGATGGTTCTGATGTTTTGCTTACACAAAACTACCTCTATATACTTTCTCTTTTAATTCTAACTAAAAATCAGTTTTGACACAAAAGACACTTGATTTGCCCTCTCAGAGATCCCTCCTCCATCATCTCACTCAACTCAACACAAATAAAGCATCAAGGCACAAAAACTCACACCAAACTACAAAAAACACAAGCTCAAAACACTCTACCCTTCATTTAAACCAAACAAACAATCTGAACAAGCCTGAGACCTTGGTCTTCAAAGAAAATTGAAGAAAGCACAAGAAACTTTTAGGATCTGCCACAAATAGCCCCGCAACTTCAAACTTCACATCATCATCATCTTCATCCTCTACTACCAGCTTTCAGCTAACAAACAGGTGTAGTCAAAGAAGTTATAATCTGGATCATGTTTGTAACAGAGGTTTTGCTTAGAGAATCGAGGAAACACCTTGTCCAATCCTTCACTCAACATAGATGGTGTGGCATTTTTCACATGGGATGGGTCTTCCTTGTTTCAGTGTCCTACACTCTTGAGCCTTTACGACTATGTTTTCTCGAGGATGTAGACTATGCCGACTCAGATTCAGATGACCATGATGATGTATCATGCACACATACACATGATGATATTGATTTATCGCACAAACATACACTGATGATATTGATGTATGGTACACATATAAATGATGATTGATACGCGTGCACATGATGCCACTGACACATATGCACATGATGATGATGCATGTGATAGTGATAGCTAGAAGAGAACAAAGGCAACGACAGGGCTTGAAGAGGAAAATGGGTGATTAACATGGGTGGTTGGATAACAATAAGGTTGGAGAGACCATCAAGAAAGAACTGCAGTTGTGTGGGCTTTTGCAAGTCTCACTGTAGCACGCTAGGGATGCCTACATGTATTTCTAGGTCTACAAAGAAGAGTCAGATCAGTGAGGGAGGAGTGTTTGGATCAAAGCACAAGGAGGTAGCCGAGTGAAGGATTGGCCAAGGTGTTTCCTGGATTCTCTAAGCAAAACATGTGATCCAGATTAGAATTTCTTTGACTATACCTGTTTTCAGGTTGAAAGCTGGTTAGTCGAGGATGAAGATGACGATGATGTGAAAATTGGAGTTGCGGGTCTACATGTGGTGGCAGATCCTGAAAGTTTCTTGTACTTTCTTCAATTTTCTTTGAAGCCCAAGGTGTCAGGCTTGTTCAGATTGTTTGTTTGGTTTGAATGAAGGGTAGAGTGTTTTGAGCTTGTGTTTTTTGTAGTTTGCTGAGTTTTTGTGCCTTGATGGTTTATTTGTGTTAAGTGAGATGATGGAGGGATGGAGGGATCTCTGTGAGGGCAAATCAAGTGTCTTTTGTGTCAAAATTGATTTTGAGTTAGAATGAGAAGAGAAAGTATATAGAGTTAGTTCTGTGTAAGCAAAACATCAAAACCATTATCTGGGAGTAAGAGGATCTTGAGCTGACTTGTCTGAGTGTGTAAGAAGTGTTTCTGGGCCTCGTCTGACAGTCAGAGCTGTCATCTATTAGTAATAGAAAGGTTTTGTGTTATGAGCGCTTTCTGTGTGGCATCAATGATTTAGGTGTTGTCAGTGTATCCATTGTGATGGGATTTTGTGTGGTTTGAGTGGTGTGAGCAACTAGAAGTGTTAGTTGACTCAGAAAAGAGAGATTCTACTTCAGCTAGGTCAGAGTTAGTCATCAAGAAGAAAGTCATTCTTTTATACACGAGATATGGCATGGGCAATGTGGTGGTGACACGGGGAGCACAGCGTCGAGTAGTAAGGCAAGGCCTAGGGGCGGCGAGGCACCGACGGCGGCCAAGTAGGAATGCCATGTGGCTAACCCTTTGAAAAATTTTAAATTTTTATTTTTTAGAAAAATTTAAGGAGGGAGGGCGGGTTTAAATTATATTTATAAAATAAAAAAAATGGGAAGGGGTGCTGCGTGTGGGAGCATAGACATGTGCGAGTGTATGTGTGTTGGGATTATGTATATACATTTTGTGTGTTTTGTGTGTGTGCACGTGCGTGCAAGTGTGGGTGCACATATAGGTGATTATGTTTTGTGTGCACATGAATGTGTATATGTGTTGTGTGCACACGTTTTTCGATTATGCACATGCATGCGTACACGTATGCATAAGTAAAAGTGTGCATGTGTGCATGCAAGTGTGGGTGCACATGCGAGTGATTGTGTTTAGTGCACACGTGACTATTTTTGTTTTGTGGCAGTCAAGCATGGGTATATTGTGAATGTGTATGGATGTGCGAGGTGAGCAATGTACGTGCGAGGTGAGTAAAAGTGTCCATGTGCATGCATAAGTAAAAGTGTGCATGTGTACATGCAAGTATGGGTGCACATGATGCGAGCGATTGTGTTTAGTGCACACGTGACTATTTTTGTTTTGTGGTAGCCAGGCATGGGTATATTTGTGAACGTGTATGGATGTACGAGGTGAGTAACAAACATGTTTGTACACATGCAAGTGTGTGTGTATGTGCAAATGTAAACGTGTGCACATGCGAGTGTAGTGTATGTGCAAGTTTACACATGCAAGTGTACATGTGTGCGAGGTGAGTGTACATGCAAGTGTATATATGTGCGAGGTGAGTGTACATGCAAGTTTACACATGCAAGTGTACATGTGTGCGAGGTGAGTAGCATACATGTCTATACACATGCAAGTGTGTGAGAATGTGCATGTGTAAATGTGTGCACATGTAGGTGCATGCACGCGCATGTGTAAATGCGTACACATACAAGTGTGTGTGTGTGTGTGTGTGTGTGTGTGTGTGTGTGTGTGTGTGTTTGTGTATGTGTATGTGTAACGTGTACACACGCAAGTGTGTGTGTATGTGCATGTGTACACGTGAACACATACATGTGTGTGCGCACACGTGTAGGAGGTGCACGTGTGAGTTTTTAGTTTTTTATCATTTTTAATTTTGTTTTGGGTTTTTAGGTTTTTAATCGTTCCCGATAGATGTGACTATACACTTGGATGGGGTATTACACATGTGTATAATAGAGATTTAAATTTTAGGGCTTACCATAAGGGCTTAATGAGCAAAGGTGGTGAAGAACCACTTACCAATCTATGACGAAAGATTGGATGCTACCACTGTTAGCTTCTTCGGGTGCGCCTACTTGAACTTTAAGTCTGGCAAGTTGATGTTGTGGCATAATGTGTGGGGGTGTTGTGGGATTGTGGTGATCCCTTTTGAGCTTGGGGAATGCTTGGGATGCCAAGGGACAACACTTTGAGCCTAAGGGAATGCTTAAGGGGGGGCGCCAAGGAGTGACTCTCTTGAGGGCATGGCACCAAGGGTAGCTCCTCCTTATTTTGGATTGACATGGACTTACACCCCATAGCCTCCTCTCCCCACGTTGTGCCATCATATGTCGCATCCCCCCCCCTCTTCCCCGACAAAGCCACGCATCCATAAGCTCTTCAGAGATTGCTTCATTGTTGGTGTAAGCATATCCACAATCTCTTCATTGGTGGTGTAGGCATGTAAGTCGAGGGTGCATCCACACCATTGCTTTCCACTCATGCTTAAAATTTGGGGGTGGCATCGGAGGCATGGCTTTGGGTCTCCACACCCACTTCGATTTGATGTTTGAGGGTGCGTTTATAAAGACCGACGGCACAATTTTCTTTGGGCTTAGAACCCAAATGTAGGGGTTCCCTTTGTAGAAGCCTTATGCAACATCTTTGTTGGGATCTATCAAAGTGTCATCTATAGGGTAGCATTGGGTACTGGGGTTGTTGCTTGGATCTTTTTGGCTTAGGGGTTTACAATACAATGGGGATGAGGTTTTTGGGACACAAATAAAGGGGGTTCCCTTGTAGAAGCCAGCTTGACTAGGGTCCCAACGGGACTTGGGTTGAGAGTATGACACCTTTGCGTGAGAGTCATCCCGCTTGGAAGATTTATGCTCATAGGTAGGCTTCGAACAAAAGGTGGCTAGCCAGCTCTTTGATCTGGCATCAAACAAGCATTGGCTAGCCAAGGTACTCTTGGATACCCACTCCTTCTCAACAACCTTCCCAGAAGTCCACTAAGATTGACGTTTTGGGAGGTACCCTTCTTTTTTGTTGTCAAGGTTTTGGATCTCCAATAGGGTTGGGACAAGGCTTTGGATGTTAATGAAGGGTTCAGGATATCCTCATTCACCAAGATTATAGTAAACAATTCATAGAGCTCGAACCGTGTGGTCCTTCTTGCCACAGCTGACTATAGGGGTTCTTCTTTGCCAGCTAACTATAGGGATTCCTATTTGCCAGCTGTGACTATGGGGATCACATAAAACCTACAAGATGCAACATCAGATCAAATGAAAAACTCTGCCTTAAAACAATTCACAATTATGGATTGGGATTTCGTTAGATCCTTCATGTTTAGTGTGGATGGCACGAGGGGTGGGTGGCCTAACGAGGTCCATGTCTCCCCAGACAAGACATTGAGAACTAGTCCCGATGTTAACCAAGGCTGGCCATGCAATTGCTAGGTGGTCTTTGTTGGGAAAATCTAGCTCAAGGTGAGTAGGGAAGCTATATGTATAGAGACTATACATATATCTTGGGGGCCTATGGCACGACATCATGAAGCAAAGCTCTATGTACAGAGACTGTATGCTTGGGAGCCTATAGCCTCTTTGGTTCTTGTTTGGGTGTCCACCTTGAGGCATGCCCTCATTTTTTGTTATTAGCCTCTCGTTTCTCCTCCCTTTTTGTGAATTTGATAGAGCATGTCTTAGGTGAGAGGTCCATATTAGTATTTCAGCTTGCTACCATCTCAGCCCTATCCAGGGTCTCTATATTTATTGCACCTTAAGGAACAAGGAGACTTGCCCTCTATACTTGAGTTTTTGTTTAGTGTTGACAATGTACGTAAGTACCATGTTGCCTCCTTCATGAACTTTTCCTTGAGTTTGTCAATACCACTACTTGTACGGATCGCAATCTTTGCTTTCTTAGTTGCTCTAAGCAACTAACCTCTCTATGAGAGGGTTTCCCCTGGGGTTATGCCTTATTGCAATTCGAAGGCTTGGAATCAAGTGTTCCATTGGCATGGCTACATGAAATGGTGTGATGTTGAGACCATCCCCTTATAGGCGATATGATATGCCCGTAAAGTAGAGTACAACTTGTGCTCCCAATCGTTTTTCTTGATGCCTCTATTTTCTTGGTGAGAATAGGGCACAATGTCTTGTTTGTGCTTTCAACATGCCATTTGCTTGTGGGTAGTAAGGTGTCGATTTCTATTTACTACAAGGAACTCTTTGAGCAAGAACTCCACCACTTTGTTTATAAAATGTATACCACGATCGCTCACTATTTCTAGTGGGCAACCAAAATGTGTAATCACATTGTCATGAAGGAACTTGGTGGAAAATCTTACGTCAATATTTTGCTTAGATTTGGCCTCGGCCCACTTCGTGAAGTAATTCAATGTCGACTATTATGAAGCGCGCTTGGATTTCCTAGCGACGGATGTGGGCTAATGGGACCCATGAAGTCTAAGCCCCATTTTCAAATGGTTACGGGAGTTAGGGACATATGATCCTCCTCCTCTTAGACCACGGCAAACCTTTGGCTTCACAACATTTTCAAACGGTAATTCCAGAATTATAGGAGTTAGGGCCATATAATCCTCCTTCTCTTGGATCATGGCAAACCTTTGGCTTCACAACATTTGATAAACTCAACTATGTCTCCAAAGAGTGTAGGCCACCATGGTTCAACCTAGGTAACCTTGTAGGTAGTCTAACAAACTATCCTGCACCTATGCCAGAATGGGCTTGCTTAAGAAAAACGATAAAGTCATCTTCATTAATGCCTTTTCTCGTGTGGTATCATCTTTACCTTTCTTGTAAAGAATTCTCATTATCAATTGGTAGGGGATGTCTAGCTATGTTCTTCTTGAGGCATCTCGCTTTGTTCTTCTTGAGGCAACAACCAATTGGCCAAGAAGTGGGAAATAACTCCACTCCATTCCGATACATGGAAATAATGGAGCGTCATGAAGATCATCTTCCACTTATAGAGGGGGTTCTCCATTTGGAGCTTTGGAATACTGGTCGGCATGGACATGCATGTACCCCTTTCACACAGTGGTCTCGTGAAATCAAATTCCAAAAGAATACCAATAAGAGGTGTCATAGACTACAAAAAGAGGTGTGAGAAGAAAAAGGTAGAGCTCAAACAAGGGACCTTAGAGGGTGTTGTAGAGGTTAGAGAGGCACTGCATACCAATAAAAGGTGTTGTAGACTACAAAGATGTGTGAGAAGAAAAACGTAGAGCTTATAGGGGTGTTGGAGATGTTAGAGAGTGTTGCAGAGGTTATAGAGATGTTGTAAAGGTTAGAGAGGTGCTACAAAGGTTAAAGGAGTGATGCAGACCTCAAAGAGGTGTTGCAAAGGCTAGAGGAGTGTTGTGGACCTCAGAGAGGTGTTGTAAGGAGAGATTAAAGAGATGGACGGATGGAGGGTAGGAGGAGAGAGGAGTAGAGGAGTAGCAGAAGAAGTGGGAGCTTAGACAGAGGCTTAAAGGGTTGGAAGAGAAGGGAAGAGGGAGAGATAAAGGAGAGGAGGGGGAAGGATAACAAATTTGAAACTTGATTTTGGGGGGAAATTGAAGTAGTGAATAAGCTACATTACGTTCTAGTACATATTTTCCCTTGATATTAAAAGTATGCAACTGAAAAGGATAAGTCAAAGTAAGTGTGGTTATCTTTGTCTCCTAATTAATTTTATTAATGACTCCCCTTAAAGGACCCCTAGCATATTACACCCTTCCTTTAATGTATATATGGAGAATCACAAATAGCTTACCTTTAGAACACAAAAGACTCAAATTCGCCTCTTAATGATGGAACCAACACAAGCAAAGAATATAACCTCGAGCGCATAAAAACAAGACACATCTAGTAGACACGTAGGCATTATTGGTTGGCACATCTTGCAATCATAATTTAATCTTTTTAAAACATAGTGTAATGTTTCCATGAAGCCAAATCCTGTGAGGAACAAAGCAGCTCTAGGCCATGCAAACCACAAGCAACTTTAATCTCACACCACACCCTCACCCTAGTTTGGGTGTGATATGCATAACAAAACTCTATTACCCCATATACTCACGTCAACTCTCACATGCACAACACAAACCACCTTTTGTCCCTACTATTCAAAACTTATTTAACAATAGCCAAAACATACGTACACATCACAAACCACTCCTTTCATTTCGTCAACTAGTCACGCGCATAGCTTGCCCTCCATAAACAAAGGAGCAATGTCAACAAGAAACTTTAAGGCTTTCTCACGGGTTGTAGAACAAGTTCAATTAGAAAGGAAACCTAAAATGCATTTATGATATCTATGCTTTCATCCCTACATAGTTCAAACTTAGAGCCTCTCGATCCATCTTCAAGAGTTTTGACTCCATTTGAGAGAGAGAGAGAGACAGAGACATACATGTATAAGTGAAGACATAATATATAGATGCGCCAACTCCTTACTCAACCTTAACAAAAACATGCTCAAGCTACTAGGAGACCAAAAACAAAGTAGCACTGGCGCAACCATCCAAGCATCAATATCATTCCATAACACAGACAATTGCTTAGATTGGCATTGTGTGTTCCAGAGAACAAGTCATGGCATTCCAAATAATTCCACGAGCACAAACAATTACTACGATTCACAATGTTAATTCCCAAAAGCAAGTGATGATTTCTGGATGAGGACTCCTCCATAAGAGAATGGCCTTTCACTATGGACCCTTGTCATGGTAGGATAGACCCTTCTCATGGTAAGCGTCGTCGTACTCTGGGGGTAAACAGCCATTTGTACCATATAAGCTATTAAATCTTCTGTACATCGATCTCTAGCCGGAACACCATTTTCAAATGTGTAAATCCCCTACTTAGTTATACAAAATCTTAACTACCACCACCACCTTCAAATGTGTAAATTTGATTGCTGACTGTACAATTGATGCACTGCACATGCAACAAATGTAATCATTCTCAGTAAATGTCGGATTGTCTACAAGGGGAGCAACAGGCTCAAATATGGATAATAGCATTCATGATAGAGAGTTGGAACAGTGGCTGGGCCCAACATGTGAAGTCTTTAGAGCCCTTGTGCAATCAACGGCCAAGGAGGCAGCTCTTTGAGCTCTCTATATGACTACACATGTAGAGGTTCATATAAGAAGACCCCATCATGGCTATCACCCAGCCCAAGCAGGGTAGAACACGTGCAATGTAGAGGGCTAGCACAAAAAATAATGAAATTGAATCAATACTTGCCTATATATGAAGGTTGTCTATGCTTGACCTTGCACAGTAGAGTATAAATGGCCATCCACCATGCTTATAAGAGAGAGAGAGAGAAGAGCGAGAGCGAGAGAGCCACAGAGAGAGGGAGATCATGGGCTGAACAGCACTGTTCAAACCCTAGTTTCATTTTTCTTCCATGAATCAGTCCTCCTTAATGTTGGTTGAGCCTTGATCTGGTACAATATGGCACAAAACCCTCGCCTGCCTCTTTCTGTCTACAATGAATATGAATGGCAGAGAGCTGGCATCAATGAGGGCACTGAAGAACCAGGCCCCCATGCCACTGCAGCCCTGCTTTCTGAAGTGGAGCCCGACCAGTGCAATGGAGGCAAGGGTCATGACAACATACTGGGCAATCTGGCAATGGCAGACGATATTCTTCCAACGTGGAGCAACACCAACCCTACAGAGGAAGAAATAGACATACATGATGACATATAGGCCGGTACTGCAAAGGAGGGTGAAGATCTGGAGGGACTGAGAGAATTGTAGCCAAAGAAAACACATGATGACAACCATGGCATTGCGGAAGACGTGGCCGGCCGTGGGGCTCTGTTTTTGGAAGAGCAGGATGAAGGTGCCGAGGAATTCATAGTATTTGCTGATGTAGAAGATGTACGACCAGAAGAAGACGCGACCAGCAGGGCGGGTGCCAAGGGGGAAACAGACAATCCATTCCAGAGAAGATTTAGATCGCTGCCAGAGCCAGCGGGTCTCCTCAATCTCGACAGCCGTGGACTGCCAGCATCCCACAAACATAAGGAGGGAGCCAAGCAGCAGGGCCAGGTTGTAGAGGGCCGGGATTGGCCCCAGGGGCACCGCCCTCCTCCTCCACCTCATGCCCACCGTTATAACCTGTACCATCAAAACATAGGCCACTATGGACAACAGCAGAAAGGGCCAGGATGACCCCCACACATTGTGATCCCAGTGAAACTCTGCCACTGTGGGATGGTGTGCGCACCAGTAGCGAAGGGGGTACATCCTCTGCTTCTGCTGCTTCTGCGGCGCCTGCATACGTATCTTCTTTTCTGCCACAACCAGAAGCTCTTCTCCACAGACAGGCCTTCGGGAGTCTTTTCCCCTTGTGTTTACAGCTCTTGGAAAAAACCCTAGATAAGAATAAGACCAGGGTCCCGAGGCCCAGCACAGACTAGTCGGGTTGGGTTGTATACTGAAAGGTGGGCGCTGCGTAGAATGGTGGTGTAGGCGCGTTCCTGGTGGCTGTGCCCACTTTCAAAGTTTTTTCCTTCGAAGAAGCTCTTTTATAGGCCGGCGTAGAACGATTAAACGCTCGTTTTTCAAAGGAAGGAGAGAGAGAGGAGTTATTTTGATTATATAGCCAAGTCAGAAAATTGCACATGTCCGGGCGAGGGATCTGACTTGCCCCAAGATGGTTTAAAAAGCACCGACATGGTGGCTACAAGTATATCACTAGTAAAACTACCATGAAAAATCAAATAAAGTCTTAGGCATACTTTAAGCTCTATCATACATAGCCACAAGTTTTACCCAAGTAGCTCACGAAAAAGTCATGTGTTACCTTTACAAGAAACTAATTAATGTGTTGCATATGTGGATTCGTAGTGGTTATAATGCCTATGATTATTTGTGTGCGTCATCTCACAACATAGTGAACGGAATCTATAGGTTTGGAAAGTTCACTTTAGTAATTCCATTGAAAACTAAGGGATAGATAATGATGATAGATATTTTATTAGCTTTATGCTTTTTATAAAGGAATATGACATAATGAGGATTCCTTACCAAATGAAGGGCAACTAATTTTGCAAACGCGTTCTTTGTTTATCTTTATAGCTTCATCTGCCTTGTTTATAAAACTCTTTCTTTAATTAAGTTTGGTCCCTCATGGTCTCCTTGAAAGCATATTCACAACTAATGTGTAGAAGTCCATTTTTATGACATGTTCCAACAACACTCAATAGTTTGGCCAAGCTTTTTTTACTTGAAAATTATAGAAACCTTATTACTTAGAGAGGATTCAACATACAAAGACTAAATTATAAGAAGAAAGGAGTGCCAAGGGAAAAGGTGGTGGAAAGTCAAGGATAGAAAGTTCAAGATGCTTCTAAAGATGTGACATGTTGAAGTGGATTTGTAATCAAGATGACATGAGAGAGAGAGAGAGAGAGAGAGAGAAGAAGAAGAAGAAGAAGGGGCTTTTACCGTGACAAGCATAGCACTGCATGTGGGGTCATGACACGACAAAATATGAGAGGTTTTATCCTTCTCTTAACACTTTTTCTAGAAAAGTTGTAATGAGTCTTAGAGCAGAAACAATATTGTAAAATATGACAACAAAAATTACAAGATGTGAACTACTGGGTTATGTACTTTCACAAATGATTAGTGTTAATCATTCAATAAAAATAAGTCACTAAAATGTTTCTAAGGAACATTCTCATGAACATACTTCAAAATCCTATTCTTTGTATTTTCAAAAGGATAAATGATTAATGAACTACTCACTCATTTTCTCCTCATTTATTTTTTGTGTATGGAATCATATATGCATTTATCTCTCTTTCCACTTTTTGATAAAATCTAATGAAGTTTTTACCTTTTTGCTCTTAATAAAGACTTACCACTTGATATCAACCATTATGAAACTATTGGCACTTCACTAATGCTTCTTTTATATAGTGTGTGCTAGAAGTAGGACTCTCTTACTGATGGCATGAAAAGAAGTTACATGAAAAAGAAATCATAAGAAAAGTAATACACCAAAGAAATACATAAACATTTATGTAATAGTAGATGTGCAATTTTCTTTCTTACTAGTGTTTCTTATTTAGAAGGAGGATAATTGATTCTGGATTGGACAATTGATCAGAAGTAGGACAATTTTCTTTCTTAGTAGTTTTCTTATTTAGAAGTAGAATAATTGATTAGATGTGGACAATCGATTATAGATGTTTTTCCTCTCTTACAAATGGTATGAAAAGCAAGCAATGATATGAAAAATAAATCATAATAAAAACAATACACCAAAAGAAAACACAAAGTCCACACAAACATTTACGTAATAAGACACATTTCTTTTAATTATTCACCTGGTCTATAGAATCTAAAACTTTGTTAAAAAGCTTTTAAAAATATTATTGAGTTATTCTTACTAAGAGATCTCCATCAATAGTACTTTTGAGCTATCTAGCCTCTATCTCTTTCTTCTTTTTGTGTTTAATGTTATTCTTACAACATACAAACTTTTATTTCTCACACATTTAATAAATGTGACAATACCTACACAAAAAACAGGGAGACATGTCCAATTAGGGGGGCATCTCACACATTTAATAAATGTGACAATACCTATACAAAAACAGGGAGACATGTCAACTATAGAGGGGCATCTCACCCCCACTAAGAGAAAGAGAGAGAGAGACAGAGAGAGAGAGAGAGAGAGAAGTTATCGTGATGTTAAAACTAGGCAAGAAAAATGCATATGTTCACAAGATATCCCACACTCCAAAGGCCAAGGATATGGCATGAACCACAAGCCACACTACAAAGGCCAAGGATATGACTTGAACCCAATAGCTCTTAATTAGAAGACTAATACATAAATGCATATGAGAGAGAGAGAGAGAGAGAGAGATGCTTAAAAGAGCACCGATAGCTACAAACATATCACTACTAAAACTATCATGAAAAAATAAATAAATTCTAAGGTATAATTTAAGCTCTATTATCCATGGCCACAACTTTAACACAAGTAACCCATCAAAAAAAAATCATGTGTTGCATGTGTCAATTGGTAGTTGTGATAGTGCCTATGATTGTATATGTGCCTCATCATCACAACTGTGAATGGAATCTATATATTTTAGATAGTTCAATTTAATGGTTTCCTTGAAAACCAAGGGAGAGATAAATTATATAGCTTTTACAAACTATACATTTTTTTTAAAAAATGGCATAAACCAAGGGAAACTATTTTTTGCTTCACTTTCTCATTAAATGCATTCTTTATTTACATTATATCTCCATCCCATGTTATTTATGAAACTTATTCATAAAACCAAGTAATGTCTCTTGTCCGACTCTTTGCTTGGAATAAGTAATGTAGAAGTCCATTTCTATGAAAGGTTCTAACAACACTCAATATTTTTGGCAATTCGAAATAGGAAAAGAATATGCGTTATTATCATTTTATAAAAAATTACTAGGAGGTTTTTTTTTCCCTTCTGAGCTTCCAAGAATATCTTGTGAACTTTTGAATCTATAGTTTTATTTTCAAGACATTGTCACTAGGTTATGGTGGAGTTTATAATCGATATTCTCTCCTCTCTCTCTCTCTCTCTCTCTCTCTCTCTCTCTCTCTCTCTCTCTCTCTCTCTCTCTCTCTCTCTCTCTCTCTCTCTCTCTCTCTCTCTCTCTCTCTCTCTCTCCCAAATCACACACCATAGTGCATGTTGGCTTGTAATAAGTTGCAATAAAGCTTTGCATGCTACAGGCTTTCATATGTCTTTTATTATTCAAATCTTGCACCACACAAAGTCTTGGCCAAACGTAACATGCTCAAAAATATGCATGGGCCCCTCAAAAAGATGTTTGAGGCTCACAACATCCCACCCCCACCAAGTGGGCTCATATGAGTCTACGCTAAGACTGGCTTGTGTCAACACACACACACACACACACACACATACACGTCACCATTATATTATTAAAAAATTCTAGTGCACAAATAGGCTCAAAAGACCCAAATATGGTTAAAACGATTGTAAATATAAGTATGTTTCAATAAGTTTTGTAATCTCAAATATTAAAGAAACAAGGTTTGGAAAGCTCTTAGACCTTTTCTTAAAAGAAAAACTCACAAAACATACATACACACATAAGTCGTCATTATATTACAAACTTTTTTTCAAGTGCAGAATTTCAAACTTTTGACATTATAAATGGACCCAAAAGGCCCAAATATAGTAAAAACTACTCTAAACTTGGATATCTTTTGATGAGTTTTATGGATTTCAAGTATTTAAAAAAAAGTATGGGAAGCCCGCAAAAGCTAGTGCATGTGTTGGCTTGTAAGGGCTTCATGCACTGGCTTCTAAGGACTTCCCAAACTTTTTTTAATATTTTTTCAAGTGAAAAATTTCAAACTTTGAACATCATACATGGACTTAAAAGACCCAAGTATGGTAAAAACGACTGTAAACTTCGGTATCTTTCGATGAGTTTTATGGATTTCAAATATTTAAAAAAGTTTGGGATGCCGTGTTGGCTTCTGAGGGCTTTGGTGACTTTTTTTATGAACTCAAAAGGCATGAATTTGGGATAAATGACTATAAACTTGGGTATCTTTCAATAATGAGTTTTATGCATTTTAAATATTGAAAAAAAAAGTCTAGGAAGCGTATTGCGTGCTAGCTTTTGAGGACTTCCTTGAATTTTTTTTCCAATATTTGAAATCCATAAAACTCATCGAAAGATACCCAAGTTTATAGCTGTTTTTACCATATGTGGGCCCTTTAAGTTCATTTATGATGTCAAAAGTCTAAAATTTTGCACTTCAATTTTTTTTTAAATATAGTGATGACTTCTATGTGTATGTGTTAAAAAAAGGTATGGGAAGCCCTCATAAGTAGCCGCTAGTGGCGATGGCTTCTAAGTGTATGTGTTAAAAAAAGGTATGGGAAGCCCTCACAAGTAGCCGCTAGTGGCGATGGCTTCTAAGTGCTCTTAATGCTCATGGTTATAATCAATTTTACCATATTTAGGCCTTCTATCCCCATTTTTTAGTTTGAATCATGACATTTTGCAATAGATATTTTTTTATAATATAACGGTAACCTGTGTATATATGTGTGTTGTATTGTGTGTGTGTGTGTGTGTGTGTGTGTGTGTGTGTGTGTGTGTGTGTGTGTGTGTGTGTGAGAGAGAGAGAGAGAGAGAGAGAGAGAGAGAGAGGGAGAGAGATTAGGTATGAGAGAGGAGAGTGATTAGGTTTAAGATAGGAGAGAGAAGACAAACATGAAAGGAGAAAGAATAAAAAACTCTCCAAATTATTTTTAAAAACTAGAAATCTAAAAGCTCACCATTTCTTGTCAAAAGCTCGCGAAGGAAGCTCGTAAAAAACCCACACCCTACTAGAAGTTACCAATTTTAAAAGTAGGACAATTGTGCATATTATTATCACTTAGTAAAGAATTATTAGATCATTAATTTTAAAGAATTTAAACTACACAATGTCACATATACATGGATGGGGGAGAGAGAGAGAGAGAGAGAGAGAGAGAGAGAGAGAGAGAGAGAGAGAGAGAGAGAGAGAGAGAGAGAGAGTGCTTGTTATGTCCATGAGACAAACATAAGCAAATAATATAACCTCAAGCCCAAAAAAACCAATATGAAGCTACTAGACATGTAGCCCTTAAGCCTAAAAAACAAGATGCAACTACTAGACATGTAGGCATTGTTGCCTTGCATATCTTGCAATTGTCTTGTAACATTTAGCCCTAAGCCCAAAAAACAAGATGCAGGTAGTGAACACATAGGCATTGCTACCTGGCATATCTTGCAATTGTCTTGTAACATTTAGCCCTAAGCCCAAAAAACAAGATGCAGGTAGTGAACACATAGACATGTAGGCATTGTTGCCTTGCATACTTGCAATTGTCTTGTAACATTTAGCCCTAAGCCCAAAAAACAAGATGCAGGTAGTGAACACATAGGCATTGCTACCTGGAATATCTTGCCAATCTTGATAACTATCTTGTAACATTTATACATTGAATCTCTTTAAAACAAAGTTAGTGGAATGTTTTCAAGACTCAATATTTTAATTAAGCATTTTTAACTTGACAATTTGTGATAACCTTATAGATTAGTGAGGAGTCAACTTACAAAGGATAAATTATTAGAAGAAAGGAGTAACGAGCGGGGAAAGTTTAAGATGGAGATGGAAAGTCAAAGAAAGTTCAAGATGATTATAAAGCCATGTCATGTTGTGAATGCTTCATTATCAAGATGACATGAGAGAGAGAGAGAGAGAGAGAGAGAGAGAGAGAGAGAGAGAGAGAGAGAGAGAGAGAGAGAGAGGAGAAGGAGGAAAGGCTTTTAATGTGTGGTAGGTAAAAGCCCACCATTCCATCAAGGGGGACAACATCATTAATATGTTTTTCCTTCTCTTCACACTTTCTCTAGAAAAAAGAAATGTGTAATATCCAACAACAATAATTACAAGATGTGAACTTAACAAATTATATGTTTGAAATGAAGATTGGTGGTTATTATTCAATAAAAATAAATCAATAAGATCTTTGTAAGGAAATACTATGTTATAAGTGAATACTATATCATAAGTGAATACATTCTTCTAAACATACTTTAGATGAGTATTTTTTCTATTTTCAAAAGCATAAATGAACAATCAACTACTGACTCAGTTTCTCCACATTTATTCTTATGTATATTTTTATCTCTCTTTCTATTTTTTTAAATATAGGGTTTTTTATTTTTTTAAACCTTTCTACTCCTTCACAAATGATGGGCCCCCTCTTGGAGACATGTCAATTAAAAGGGCATCTCACCCCTAGTGACCTTGTTCATACTCAATGGGATGGGGTCTTAGTAGGTAGTCTTTTTAGCTATCAATAGCTTGAAGTAATGTAAATTTATATATTATATTAATTATAATATATAATAATAATAAATTACTTATAATAATATTTTATAAATATTTATTATAATTTAAATTATATTATTATTATATAATAAATATATAAACTATCGGTACTTATTATGTAAATATACATAAACTATTTATACTTAAAAAAACTTTGATGTATATTTTATAAACAATAAGAAATATAGTAAAAATATATTATAGTATATTTATTATGTACTACTATATAAAATATAGCATAATATTAAGTATATCACTCACACACACACACACACACACACACGCGCGCGCGCGCACAAGTGCGTGCATGCACACACACACGCATGCACATACACATATACATGTATGTATGTATGCATGTATTTATACACACACATATGCATGCACACATGCATGCATGTACATACACATATCATGTATGTATGTATGTATTTATACTCACACATATGCATGCACACACGCATGCATGCACATACACACACACACACATACATGTATATATGTACATATTTATACATAACAAATATATATTATAGATATTTGTGTGTGTGTGTGTGTGTGGCATATATAACAAATTAGTATACTTTTATATATTTAAATGATATATTATAATATTTACAAAAATAAAATAAAATAATTTTTTTGTTTATAATTATAAAAATTTGTTTGTAATTTTTATAATTGAGATTTTAATGTATCCCTCTTCCTTCAATGCCATGCTCCAATTGCTTCCTTGACAGCATGGCACCAAAAATGTTATAGCTTGCACCACTCTTTGTGAGATTACTCAAATATCAAGTTATGCTTACCTTAACCTATCATGGGGAATTGCCAGGGACTTGCCAATTCCCGAGCTCGTATCTCCTCTCAAAGACTCCAAGCTCCACTAGTTGATGCTAGCCTCTTCTCCAAATCCCACTCCTCATTGTTAAGGAGCTCTACATACACCTTCAAGGGCTCTCACTTCTCTCACTCTCACATGATGGATAAGAGGTACATGCACCAAGAATCATGCATACTACTCTCAACTCCCAAACCACAAGACTCAGTAATAAGATTGTTTAGTTGGGTGGAAGGAAGAATCAAACACTCCCACACGGAGCTAAAACGCCTACAGCAACACCTACCCAAAAGTGCCAAGGTGTCACCTTTGTTCCCATGGTAATAAAAAGACGAAGGTATCCATTAGCCACACAATGGATACAAGATAAAACTAGGTATCATTCACTCATTTAATGCATGTTTGAATGACTAAGCATGAAGAGAAATAGAAGGTATCAATCTTGCACACTCATGATCCGAAAAAGTTCACGTCGTGAACTAATCTAAAAGGGTTCATGCTATCAACCATCTTAAAGGGTTCATGCTGTGAAATAATCCAAAACAGTTCACACTGTGAACTGGTCCAAAATGCTTCACATCATAAAACGATCACTTCTCTCACGTGCGAATCGCAAGATGCCATGTGGCATTCTTCATTAAGGCAGCCGCCCAGTCCGATGACTGCCTTATAAATTCAAAAATCTTTCCTTTTTGTTGGTCATTTTGCATCGTGTGCTCCAACGCAAATCATCTTCCATCGTGCGCTCCCGCAATCGGTCTTGCATCGCATCCGTGCTTATTTCAACTCTAATCGACATTCACACATTGAGGTGGGAGCTTGGACCCTTCCTTGTTTTTCTTTTCTTTTTCTTTTTTCATCCTTTTTTAACTTTGATTATGATCAACTAAATGTCTCGACAACTCAATCTCTTGCACATTAAAACCATCTGCATTTTCATCACACGATTGTCATGTTTTGCTCTAAACTCCGCTATGCAGACTCATCACTTGCATTAATTGAATCTTTAAGAGAATAGCAAAACATAAAAACATAACCACCAAAAACTTGCAGTGTCACGAAACTGCCAAAAACCTACAACTTCACGGAAATGAACCTGTAGTTTCACGCTACTAAAACTCATAGGATTCTGTCTCATGGAAATTCCTCTCACGGGATTCCGTCTAACGAAAATCCCCCTCACGTTTGTAACTCTCACGTTTTTTAACTCTCATAGGATTCCGTCTCACGAAAATCCCTCTCGCGGGATTCCATCTCACGAAAATCTCCCTCACATTTTTAACTCTCACCACGGGATTCCATCTCATGGAAATCCCTCTCACAGGATTCCGTCTCATGGAAATCCCTCTCATGGGATTTCATCTCACGGAAATCCCCCTCACATTTTTAACTCTCACGGTAAAGCCTCAGTGATATTCTTTTAATAGAATTTTCAAGACTTGCATTGAGATGTTTATGGAGATTTTAATTGGGAACTTCAAGGTCAATGTTGGAGCGCGTGAAAATGTTTGTTTCTCAAGTGTTGAAAGCCCATAGAAGTGCAGGTCCTCGAAAAATACAGATGGATATTGTGAAGGATATGTTGTTTTCCTCTATGATGAATCAAAATGATGAGCTACCTACAAGTATTGGGGATCATGAGCTCTGCAATTTTTTGGAGGAGTTGAGTCCTCTTGTGGAAAACCAGAGGTGAGTATTCATTCTGTAACTTAATTATATTTGGATGTATTTTTCTACATTCGGTCCTCTCTTTATTGTGAAATATCAAAACATTTGGGTGTGATTTTTTAGCGAGCTTTATTGGTGAGCTTCTAAAAACAGTGAGCTTTTAGACCTTTAATGTCTCTTGTATGCTTAAAAAGCTCATCGCACCTAGTCCATTATATGCAAAAGAATATATAAGTGAACTAGCATTTGATATTAAGAGACTAAGGTTATGTAGAAGGGGAAGAGAAGGGTGTGAGTGTGAGTGTGAATAGACTTAAGGTCCACTAGCTCACCTATTTAAAGGTAGAGCTATGAGGCATTTTGTATTGAGCAAGGCCTAGTTGTATTCATAAACAACTTAATAAGCAAGATATTGTTCTTGTATTTTGTGAGTCTCTCTTCTCCACACACGATCTAGCATGAGCACCACGTTTTCTCAACATGGTATCTTGGTTGATTAGAACCACTTGTGGTGTAGAATAGGTCAAAAATCTTCACTTTTTCTTATCTTCCCTTGTGTGGAGCTCAACCCTCTGTTGATGGAGGCCTTTCAGCAGTGTGTAGAGGGCATATCTCTCTGAGACTTCAACATGAGAGTTGTAGAGAAAGCGTAGGCGTTCATGGTCGTACAGCAAATTGACGAAATAGGTGCTTCTCCGTCGCGGCATTTCCACTGTAGCAAACAGGCGTCGTTTTTCTGTGCAACGCTGGCCGTACAGCCATACGCCGGCTGTAGGCCACTATTGGGCAAGGTGCTTGAGGGCTTTGGTAGCCCACCCACTAAGGACTCCACAGCTCAAATTTGAGCTCATTCCATGCTCTAACGCACCGGCTCTACAGAAAAAAACCAGGCGCCCTTCTTCTTCTCCTTCAAGCTTTCCATTAAAGCTTCAACTTTGATTTTTTCTTGCTCAAATCATCTCTTCCCTTGCTTTAATCACTCAAGTGATGTTGTGAATGTGTGTTGCTGAACCTTCATCTTGATTTTGAAGAGTGGCCAACCACATGAGGTATTCATAAACCTCACTCTCAAACAACAAGCTTCATCATCAACATCAACTTTCAAGCTTTCAAAGTGTTCAAAGTGTGCTTTTAAGCACTAATTATGTTGTTTAACACTAATTAAACTATTAATCCAACAAAAGGAAGTAATTATAAAGTGTTCTTAAACACTAATAGTGTTATTAAATACTAATGGTGAACTAATCACCAAAAATAAGTGTCATTTGACATTAAAAATGTGCTTTTAAGCACTAATTGTGTTTTCTACACCAACCAAAGTGTTGCTTAACACTAAGGTGGTCTTAACCATCAAAGGAGGAGGTCTTTTACACTAAGGAGGCTTTTCTTCATCAACATTGGAGGCCGGGCACACACCATAAGTGCCACATTACAAGTCTTCATCGTCAACCCGTTTCTTCCAAGGAGAAATGGTGCAACCATGAACTAATTGTCTTCATCTCATAAGCTAAAGAGGTTGAAGATTTTTGGTTTTTTCATCAACAAACTCAATATTTGAGTGGTTTAAAGCTGAACACATGTACACTAATAAGTGTTCATCTTCAATGTTGTTGTGTATTACCCTTGAGGCTCTTGTTTGTAAGAGGCATGGGCATGTCATAAGCCGTATGCTCTCGTTTCCCAGGCCCAAGGCATGTTATTCCACTACATATTCAACTTTTTCATCATCTAAGATGAGTTGTAAGGTTGAGCATAGCATCACTAAGTGCTTTACCTTGTTGTTTGTCATGATTTTAAGCATCTTTTGGCATTGTTTTTGTAAGAGGCATTGGCAACATTATGCGCCATGCCCTCTCCTTCTTGAGCCAAGGATGATGAACCTTATTGGTTTGAGCATTTACCTCAACCAATTACTCACTTTCATTAAGCTTGTACCTTCAAACCCTAATGGGTATCATGTAACCAACATGCACAAAAGTTGTAATTGTGGAGTAGACACTGCCCTTGACCAATTCATAAGGCAAGTGGTAAGACCCTCCCTTTTCCTTTCCCATTTAAATCTACCTCATTGCCCATGGAGGAGGTATGGTATTCAAGGAAGCATCAAGCATGTTGAAGGAACATCTATAAGCAAACCACTTAAGCAAGGGTGGCAGCCTTGTTTTGATCATTGTGTGAGAATGGTCAAGGTGGAAAGCATGTGGAAGCAATGGCATGTATGTCTAAAGCATGTCAACTACAAGAAGTCAAGCAAGCACAAAGAGTGGGGTGCACCATCATTGAGGTGTACATCTTCATCGACAACAAATAAAGACTTAGATGGCATCCTTGTATTAGCCTCTAAGGCTCTAGGAACATATTTGTAAATCCTAGATAACCACACCTATATTCCAAACCTTGTACGCCTAATGTTATAAAGGCATCCTATGTCCAATACCACCATATTCCATCCTTTCATAGTTGGTATTGAGGGGGGGTATTAAGAGACTAAGGTTATGTAGAAGGGGAGGAGAAGGGTGTGAGTGTGAATAGACTTAAGGTCTACTAGCTCACCTATTTAAAGGTGGAGCTATGAGGCATTTTGTATTGAGCAAGGCCTAGTTGTATTCATAAACAACTTAATAAGCAAGATATTGTTCTTGTATTTTGTGAGTCTCTCCTCTCCACACACTTGATCTAGCATGAGCACCACGTTTTCTTAACATTTGAGACAAAAAATCCTAATGAAGAGTAAAAGGCATACAACATACCATGACAAGGAGACTATTATGATCATTACATTTCAAAATTAGATAAATGGTTATTACATTTTAACTCACTATTTAATTGCCCATCATTAAAAACAATGTTCCATAAATGTACTATGATCAACATATTCATGCAATATGATGAACAATGGTCCGTAAATGTAATATGATCAACCATAAATCATAATACTAGTCTTGCAGTTGCAACTCAAAAGCAAAATAACATAGAATTCTAGTAACATGCATGATAAGCACATTTATGATCACATGTGTTTTGATAGACATTGATAACACAATATATCAATGCTTAATTCAACAAAACTCTCAATCCAAAAATAACAATCCCATCTTGCAAATCCAAACTAACAATCCCAAAAAGACATTGTCCACATGACTAACAATCCAAACTAAGAATCCCAAAAAGACATTGTCCACGTGACTTTGCTTGTGCTAGGACTTGGACGATTCTGTCTCTTGAGATTGCATGTGCCACCACTTTGAATCTCCCCCTTGAGACACTTATTATAAATTTCCTTGTGTTTTTCAACACACACACAAAAGTGCATCATAAGTTCACATACTCCTGCCATACATCTGCATCCTGCAAGTATATCAAACACTATGTCATCCTTCGTGATAAAGGTTTTGCCAACAACCATCTAGAAGAAGTGGTCACAAGATACACATACAAGGTCACACACATGTGAGTACTCTCCCATACACACATATACTTTTGCACGTATTCTCGAGACCAGACATACGAGGTCCCATATACATGCAATGACACACACTATTGATTCATCAAATAAGTGATAATAAAAACAATGCCAAGAGAACACATACTTGCAAAAGAATGATGACCATTCAGCCCCTCCAAGATATGGACCACTTGGACCAATAGTGCACGTTGGATCAATCTTAGGCCCAACAACTCCAAAATGAGGTTTTGGTTGTACAAAATGCTTGTGTACTAATCTTCTCTCCTTCTTCTCTCTTTCTCTCCTTCTTCTCTCTTCATCCATGACCACCTACATGAGAGACACACCACCAAAGTAAACTTACTTTACCTATGTACATAAAAACTTATATATATATATATAAATAAGCACACTATGTGCTTACATAGATTTGTTACAAAATTTGTTACAAGATTGCTATGCAATGTTGCTGTGTAGGTCTTGGTGTAGTTTTTCATAGGTTGAGGATTTTATGCAAATTACTATGCAATTATCAGTTCAATTGTAGATTTAGACAAAGTTTACTATGCAGAGCCAAATTTCAAGAATCTTGGTGCATAATTTTCAAAGTTGGCAAAGATTATTGTGTAGAATCACATCTTGGTGACAGTGAGTGATTCTTGATTTCATTAACCTTGGTTATGTCTTGTAAGAATCTAGTTCCTTTGAGAAAAATTATTACAAACTTCACGAAAACAATGGATATTGCTCAACATTTTGTTGATAAGTGCCATTATGGAATGGGTTTCTCAGCTATCCATCTTCAAGAGTTTTGACTCCATTTGAGAAAGAGAGAGAGACATACATATATATGTGAGGACATAAAGACAGTTTCTTGATGTTAAAAAATGACTAATAATACTAATCTAGTGATTAGTGATTAATCTTGGTGAAACTTGACAAATCCGAAACAGTTCAGACAGTTTATTGATCAAGAAAGTGGTTTATAATAATGTGGCAACAACAACCTGATTAAAGACATTTTAGTAGAATTATTAACTCAATCAAGGTAGTTAAGTGTAGTTTTGCAATTGTTGGTGATTAAGATCAATTGGAACATCATTTTGATCAAAGATTTATTAGCATCTTGGTGCATTAATCTAGAAGAGGATCAACATTATCTTGACAACAAGCAATGACAGATTATCATTCGCAAATTCTCTATGCAACATTGATTTTATGGCAAAGATACATCAATAGCAGTGTTGTGATGATGTTGTAGCTTCCTTTCTGAGGGGTTATAGATCAAGGGTTGGCTACTATTGAAGCTTTTGCATCTGGCCTAAAGAGCTCTTGGAGCTCTATCTGAGCAAAGAAGGTCTGGCATCATAGAGCTTTGAGGTCTGAGCTCTGCAGAGCATCATTGTGCAGAAGACAAGTGTTACTCTATGTCTACTTCAAAGAGTGACAATGGTAGGTCCAAATTCTCTCTCAGGATGTACTCTTCTTCATCATTTTCCACCACTTCCAAATAGTTTAGTCCTTTTGCATGCAATGGTTAGCTGGCCAGACTTATCTTATCCTTTCTTACAAAACTGAGATGCATACCTTCTTCTTCACTTTTTGGATTATAATCTTGTCATAATGTTTGATTTTTCCACTCCTGAGCCATGGTCTTTTGTTAACCAAAACATACTACCTTGCGCAAGAGAGGGACAGAAGAAGAGAATGAAGCCAAGCAAGGGTCAATTCGAAGTCTTGCATTTAGCCAACCCTAATGAGGGTTAACTCCCCTATGTGAGGCCACTAGGTGCTCACTCTACACCACTTGTGTCACCCAAGTGGAGATCCACAAGCTAGGTAATGAGCAAAGAAGAAGGGAGCTATGGAGAGCTCTACTTCTAGACACTCAATGCCAATGTGCCTGCAAAGAGGGATCTTGAGAGAAAGACAAGGGAGAGGAGAAGAGAAGTTAGACTAACACTATCCACTCCATGCATACACAACAATCATGCAAGCAAGCATTCACAAACACAAGCATGTAACCATGAGAGAGAGAGAGAGAGAGAGAGAGAGAGAGAGAGAGAGAGAGAGAGAGAGAGAGAGAGAGAGAGAGAGAGAGACTCAATTGAGACAAATGGGTTTTTCCCTTTTCATATTCCATAAAATCATTTATATACATGAGCTCACTTTTTAAAATGGCCGGCCACCCATTTACAATTGGGGGCCCAAAATTGGCTTCCTAGCTCTATGTACATCTAGCTCACTATGACCGACATTATACAAGCCGTAAGCTTGCTCATCCCATATATCTTTTTATCAATAATCGCTTAGTGCAGTTACAAAATGGTAGATTACAAGAAGCATAACCATGCTTGCAAAATGATGTTAACTAGAGTGGTTAAGATTCCCCCCTCCCTAATTCAAGTCTATCCTCGGAGCTAGCAAAGGATCTAATGGTAGTAGATCAAGTACGTGCGGATAAAGTCACGTCATGAGGTAGGATGTGGGGGGGCTCAATGGAAGACTTGGTAACTTGTCCAGATGTTTTTCTCCATCATATCTTCAAATGTTTGGAGGTGCGAGATAGGCATCCATTGGATACGCTCGTAGTAGCCAAAAAGTTACTTCAATGTTGGGCCTTTGTTGAGGTCGAAGGCCAAGCCTTGACTGCCTTCATGGTAATGGATCCAATCTAGGAAGGTCTCCAACAAAGTGATGATAAGATTGAAGAACTTGATTGTGGTGACCACAATAGGATCTGGCACCTGCTCATATGGTGCTGATGAAGTCATTAAGGCGCTTGAGTATGTTTGCTTTGGTGCATGGGTTCTGTGGCATCGAAGGAGCAAACCATCGGGTGTTGTAAAGGAGTTTTGGGTTCTTGGCCTACTCCTCATGAAAGAGATTCCATGCCTAGTGCGGCGGATCGACAGGTATTCAAGGTTGATCCAGAGTTGGCGCGGCGCCTTACAGTATTAGTCCCATATGTATGGGTTGAGAAGGACTCACGCCTCCAGGTTGGCTGCTCATCCATGAGGTCAAACATGATGGGGTGAGAACGACGAGGGGCCTATGGTAGCCAGCGCATTGTCAAGGGGGGTGCTCGCACTTTCAATTCATGAAACTTGGCATCGTCGAGGTAGGGTCACAGGACGTGGAGGTCCATGCGGTCGGTTACCTTGGTGATGGGTGCCTCTTGGTGTTGTCGAGACCGAGCAGGATTTGCCTGCTCGAACTCCGTGCAATCGAGTGGATTGCGTCAATTGAGGGGGTTTAGCGGAGGGTCGATCTCCTCTTGCTCTCATGGTGGTGGCGGTGGGATTTCTCCTTCTTCCAAGGGTGGGGGGAGGGGATTTCGGGTGGTGATTGTGACAAAGGTGAAGGGGTGGCCGATGTCGAGGTGATTGTGATGAGGCTTGCGGCAAGTAATGGGGGAGGCCTGGCCGCCGATGTTGAGGGTAAATCTATGATGGATTTGGGTAGACCTAAGTTGAGTTAAAGTGGTAGGTGAGGGAGGAGTTGGTGGGGGAGGTGGAGTGGGGAGATGAGGGGGTATAGAGGACTGTGAGGGGAAGAGAGTGAGTGTGCCGAGTGGGGGTGGTTTGGTGCCTGTGCTGGGATGAGAGGAGCCAGAAGGAGGAGGTTAATGGGGAGGAGATGAAGATGGCAGTTGCTGAGGAGGGTGGGTGCCCGGCGGGCTGGGGCTCCCTTGGCGCCCCAGTATCATTGTTGTCTTCATCCGAGTCAGTGTCATCAAGTCTTTTGGAGTGGAAAAAAGCTTTGACGGCTGCAGCTTCTTCGGGGATGTCCTCCATTGAGAATGCCACATATCAAACTACATGATTCATGTAGCCCTAGATAACCTCCATCTGTAAATGACAGCACTGGTATAGGATGAGGAGGCCCTCTACTGAGTATGGCGGGACCTCGTAGCGCCGCCTGAGGGATTTGTAAGTTGCATATACGATTTCCCAACCTGTGTGCGATGTAGGAATCGGAGGCCTTCTTCAGTTTTGGGGGAGGAATAAGGGTAAGGGTGGAGCCCATCTAGTACGGCGAGGTCTATGGGTTTAGTGTATTTGGTTTGCTGGCTCGCGAAGGAGATGGACCAAGTTTATAAGGTTTGCTTGGAGAGGATGAACAGAGAGGCTAAAAACGATGGAGGGGTGGCCGAAAGAGAGCTGTCCCTAAAAGAAGAGGGTGGCTAGGAGGGAGATGCTATGGGATGGGAGTTTGGTTAGTATATAAGAAAAGGTGGTTTGGGATACAGGTTCATCAATAAATATATCATGTTGTAATAGGTTAAGGCGTATAGTGCAGAAATTGAGCTCAAGGGTTTGCGAGGGGTTTTGGGGGAGGAACGGGGCTAGAAGAGGAAGGTCAGTGGTGGTGTCCATCAACGTGTCAACCTTTCGTTCGACCATGTTGGGGAAAAGGGCCAGAGGGGGTGGGTGGGTGTTGGGTTGCCCGTGCTTAAGCGGCTTCTAGCTGCACAGTTTTGTGATTGAGAGCCTCCTCTGTGAGACCTGGCGGTGGTGCTGGAAGTCAAGGTTGGTTTTGTTAAGGCTTTCGTCGGCCTGGGCTGCCTTTGGCGGAGTTCTTGTGTTGTGGCCTGGGCAAGGGAGAGTTCATTGAGGACCTGTTCCCTACTTCTTGTGCCACTTGTAGAGTTGGTTTTGAAGCTCTAAAAGGGAGGATAGGGTGTTGGCCAATACCCACTCTCTATCCTCCAAGGCCTATTGGAGGTTGGTATTGTTGTTGGTGGTAGTATAGAGAGACTCCTAGCTTTATTGTTCCTTTGCCTTTGCAAGAAAAATCTATTACTATTCCACCATTGCCAGCTCCTGCTCTACCAATACATATTGTCCGTCATCTATGTGATAAGGTCATGGGCCAAATGGGAGAAGCCCTGGGCAAAGTCTGGCACTTCCCCATGCGATGTACAGACGCCTTCAGAATACACCTCATGTGAGCGAAAGCTCCCTGTGCGCACCCAACGGAGGGTTTCCAAGGTGTTTCTCTAAGAGGAGGCGAGAGAAGAGGGGATGGCCTTCTCAATAATGAGGAGGGAAATGAGAGGATCCTACGAGTGGTGGGGTTTTGTATAAGTTCTGATCAAAAAATATCTTTCGTTGTGCTTCCTCCTCAGTAGCTTTACGATGGGCTTCAGCAGCAATCTCCTATGTGTTCGGGCCTTGGCTGGATTAGGGTGGAATCTGCTCCTACTGCTTTGGTTTTGGATAATGGCGCTTTGGGGGTGGAGAGGCGGGTGAGGATTGGGGCGGTGGAAGGAGACTGACATGTCATCAAGCCCCTACCACAACTGAATTTCCCTAGGGCATTCGTCCCATTCGACAGCGTGGTACAACACCTTCATTAGTAGGGATGTGGCTGTGAGCTTTCCTTGGGAGTTGGCATAGATGGAATGTAGCTCCCTATGTAGATATTATGCCCATTTAATGGGTGCACCCAGCCCTGGTGGACCCTTGCCAGTGTGGAGAGGTTGCACCTGCTGATTTTCAATCTGTCCACCAGGTTGTGAGCAGAAAGGATAAGGCCTTGGCCGACATGACTAGCTCCTCAGGTGTGATGTTGGCCCATTCCACCCCATTCTTGGTGGCAAAGCCTTGGAAGATGCCACAAGTCAGATGTGTGGCAATGGTGAGGCGCACATAAGGCTATTCCATCATAGGGAGGTGCAGCGCATCTCTAACTACATCAAGACTTAGGTGACGGTCTGGGTCTGTCATATGTGGCATCCAGCACATGTCCTATTGTGGCATTGTACGTCTCTATGAAATAGAGGAAATTGAAGAAGTTTGGGCCCCAGGGTTCTAAGGTTGGCAGCCCGCCGCCCAGCCCAATCTGCTCCAACCGGGTGACTATGTTGGATTGGCAACAACTCGATAACAGGGCCTTGTGTAGTAAAGGAGCTTGTGTCCACCTTATGATTGTTCTTCATGAGGCTGTGGACAGTGTGTCCACTTACCTGCTTCATCAAATTCTCCCCAAGGTGGGACAGCTGTGTGGGGTGGCAGCCATACTCCTCAAAAAAGCATCCCCCAGTTGGGTGCTTCTTCTTCTTTTGCTGCTGCGGAGTGTGGGGAAGGATCCCAAGGGAGGAGTCTGAGTGCTCTGCCATGAGTGGAGGAGAAGGAAGAGGAAGTGCAAGCTCAAGAAACAAAAATTCAATATTTTGGCTAGGGAGAGAGCAAAGAGTGAGGAAAGGGAAGTGGTGGGCCCATATTTATAGGTTTGCACAAGGACACGACCATGGCAAATTTTGGTACGGGCGTGGCATCTCTAGGGTACCGGCGTATGCTTCAGATGGTACGGTCGTGGCTATTGAATTGGTACGGGGGTGGCATCAAGTTGGTATGGCCATGGCACAGTGAATGGAACGAGCAAATGCTTTTGTTTGGTACGACCGTGGTGGCACAGTAAATGGAATGGGCGTACGCTTCTTTTTGGTCGATCATGGCGACCAGGATAGAGAATGGTACGACCGTGGCATAGGTTGGTACGACCATGGCATGGAGTTAGTACGGCCGTGGCTTTGTTTTGATATACGGCCGTGGCACTTGTTTTTTTTTTTGGCACCCTCCAAACAGGTTTTGTACCCCTGGGCTATGTAGCCAGCACTCTTGCGGGTTTTGTACTAATCCCGTGCCCAGTTCTCCAAATGGAGAAGACGATTCCAATTGGGTGATGGTGGTGAGGTTAGTATCTCCCTGGGTAGTCCAGAGGCTTTTAAGGAGGGAGTAGCTGAGAGTGGAGAGGTTAAGGGCTGAGTGGGAGTACTCTAAGATAGCCAAATAATGAGGGGTGTGGGAGTAGCCAAAGTCGAGGGTATATCATTGTTATGGACCATGGGCTTCTTCTGTTGGGGGGACAAGGATACGTAATGAAGTTTTTGCTTCCCTTTCTCCTCTGTAGTAGTAGTAGTAGTGGTGGAGGCCACTTTTGGCTTCCATTGGAGGGTTGGTAATTGCGAAATGACAAGAGTAGGGATTTTGTACCTTGGTGATTTGGGGACCCAAATTTGACGATTGCCTCCTTAGTAATGTTGTGCTTAAAGCAAAGGTTTTGGGATCCACTAGTAATTTGTTGTTGTGGGCAAGGCTTAGGGTGTGGGCAAGGATGGTTTGGCCTTGGGGAGCGTTTGGGCCGGCGATTGTCTTGTACCCTGTGGGCTTGGCATTACTGAATTGGTTGCCTTTGAGAGGAATGATGAGTTAGTTTTGTCAGTATATGAGTATGGGAAGTCGGTGGGGGATCCACAGAGTGGTAGTACCTTCATAATACCCTTGGACTTTGAGAAGCTTCTTAGGTACCAAGTGACCAGAGTGATTGCCCTATGTGCATCGGTTACAGTTTTTAGTAGGGGGTCAACAGAGGGGTGGTGGCATTGGAGAGTTTGGTTTGGTATGTTGCCGAGTTGGGTAGTTGTGAGGATATGAGAGGAGCCATTGGGGTGTCCAAAGTGGGGAGCGGCCCTTTTTTGAGAGGTATGGATCGGTGTTGATCGGAGGGTGGAATAATAGTGGTGGTGAGGGGAGGATTATCATCTTGGCATGAGGGAGCGGAGGGCACTCATTCTTTGTCTATCATTAGGACTGTAACTTGGTCAAAGGCCAGTTGTAGGGTGGAAGTCCTTGCCTCCAGTCGATGTTGCAACAGTTGTGTCGCATCCAACCTCGTCCGAGAAGAATCTCCTCACACATAGTTCCTACTATAGCAATCACATAAAACTTCCTTTCCAAGGGATTATTTCTAATGTGGAATAATCTTGTGATTGTGCCTAAACAATGAACTCCTTGAGAGGCCATTGTTATGACCGTGGTGGCATGAGTCTCTTTTAATGGGGGTTTCCCAAGGGAAAGCCATGTATCATAAGATATTAAGTTGTAATTAGCCCTTGTATCTTTAAGAGCCAATTTTTGGGTGAAGCTTGTCGGGGTGGCCATTCCTAACCATAACCAAGCAAGTTTCACCTCCCAATCCTCTTCCTCAAGGTCTACGACTTGGGCCATGTTGACCATGATGTTTTTCCCCCGAATTTTGGTTTGCCGCTCTTTAGCCTCTTGTTAGGTTGCTTGTTTCATTTCTTTGTGTTCGGTTTTTTGCTGTTTTTTGTCATGAATGGCCCTTAGGGTGGTTTTAGTTAGTGGGCCATAGTAGCGTTTCAATTTTCTACCATTGAAATATCCCACCATCTTGATGATGTCGAGTGTCTCTATGCGCACTACGCCTTGTGGGGTTATCTCAGTGACTAGGAAAGGTCATAAGCCTCTGAGCTTGAGTTTCTTTTTATGGGTTTTTATGCTAAAGAGGAGGACCATGTCACCCTCATTCATTTGTTTGTCCTTCAGTTGGTCATCATCAAACCACTATTTATACCTTGGTTTTTCAACAATCATACTGCGAGGAGGCATTTTTCGTTAGATTTTCCTACTTGAACAGGTGAGTTTTTCTTTTACAACAATTCGCAAACTAAAGAGCAAGAAATCCATAGGCATAACCGCTTCAGTACCATAGGTCAAACTGAAGGGTGTCACATTGGTAGCAGCTTTGTAGAGTGTTTGATAGGCCTAGAGTGATGTTGAAAGATCCTTGTCCCCTCCGCGCAACGAATTCAGGGGTGCTAGCAGCGAAAGTAGCACTTCTTGCATGGGTAGGGTCCCTCACTTGGGGCCTCGAGCACGGATATCTGGACAAGAGACTAATCCCTCGGTTCTTCCAAAACCGAACCCGGAAAAACTTCCCTCGCTCGGAAAGCACAGGCGATTCCTCCAGGATATTTTTACTCTAACGTAGTCAAGAGCCTTAACTAACTGAACTGATCTGACCAAACTCGTAAGTATCATAGTCAGATCAAGGAAAAGACTTGCACTTGGATCATAGAGACCAATGCTTTTTTCCTCATTGAGAGGCACAACCGTTGATTCTTTTCCATAGAACAATTTTTATCCGGGATTTACTTCATCCATCATACCATAACATAATTGAGTCTCATTTTAGGGATCCATCAGTCCAGCCTAACCCCATCCAGTCTCGTGGGTTAGCCAACTGCCCAACCACTGTAGTGATGATGAGATCCATTTGAGAATTTGGTTAGGTTTTGTCCTGGGTACCAGCGAAAAGAGTTCCCAAGCCCCCTAGCTAGATATTCATACAAACTTAAAACTAGTCACACCACTTACACACCCAATATGAAATTGCCTCTTTCACAGATTCAGCTGTCTTTAAAATAATCTTTTAATGAAACTATAGTATCATTGATCATAATCTTCCAAAATATCCGGTTGAATCCTAATTTCCAAAATATCCGGTTGAATCCTAATTTCTAATTTTTCCTTCATCGGTGTACTTATGGCATCAGTGGCAACCAGAACGCTCACCACCTGTCCACTCAGGGGCCTTTTCAATAGTTCCTAGCTCATAGTACCCAGCAATATATTCACTTATAAAAATCAAAATAGAATCTCCACTAAAGATCAGCAAGATTAACCAACAGATCCATATAAAAGAGCCATGGACTCATCCGTTGAGGACTAGTAAGGTCAATCAACCAGATCCATGCCCGAATTCAGAAAACAACTCTTACTCCTTCTTCACATACACATTCACATCCATTTTCACATACACATTCACATCCATTCTTCACATACACATCCACATCCATTCACATCGCATATCATTCATTTACATCCAGATTCCTATGACATCACATCTCATTCATTCACATCTATCTGATTCACATCACATCTCATCACATTTATTTACATCACATATCATCACATCTATTCACACCACATCTCATTTCTATGCAAGTTTTCATGAATACAAGGAGTATTTCTTGAATCAGTATCCCCAAAACTTCTTGATCTCAGAATTCTGAATTTCATACCAGAATTTCTCGAATTCTATAACCTTGATCCACAGATCAATTCGAAGGGTCTCAAACTTAGTTTCGGATTTGGCGGGAGTTTTTGAGTGTATTTTTTTAAACTGGTCACACCTTCTTTCCTCGAAACTGTCGAAAGAGTTTGGTCTTGGTCATAGTTTGATTCAAGGTTCGAGTCGGATAAGATTTTTCCTGATCTATCTTTCTTGAAAAGGTTTGATAATTCAATTACTATTTTACTAAATTTCTTTCTTTGAATATTCACTTAACTGATTTCTAAATTAGTTACGAATTCCAATGAGGAATAGATTAATCAACTTCATCAATGGGAATAACACTTAAAAAAAATCCTTTTATGCATCTATTTATGCATAAAAATCAAATTTAATAGGAATAACACTTTTGTAATTAAAAAAATTCCTTTATGCATCTTTCTATGCATAAAAATCAAATTTAATAAGAATAACACTTTTGTAATTAAAAAAATTCCTTTATGTATCTTTCTATGCATAAAAATAAAATTTAATAAGAATAACACTTTTGTAATAAAAAAATTCTTTTATGCATCTTTCTATGCATAGAAATCAAATTTAATAAGAATAACACTTTTATAATAAAAAAAATTCTTTATGTGTCTTTCTATGCATAAAAATCAAATTTAATAAGAATAACACTTTTGTAATTAAAAAAATTCCTTTATGCATCTTTCTATGCATAGAAATCAAATTTAATAAGAATAACACTTTTGTAATTAAAAATTCTTTTATGCATCTTTCTATGCATAGAAATCAAATTTAATAAGAATAACACTTTTATAATAAAAAATTTCCATTATGCATCTTTCCATGCATAGAAATCAAATTTAATAAGAATAACACTTTTAAAATAAAATAAATTCCATTATGCATCTTTCCATGCATAGAAATCAAATTTAATAAGAATAACACTTTTGTAATAAAAAAATCCTTTATGCATCTTTCTATGCATAAAAATCAAATTTAATAATTAATATCAGTCTGATATCCATGCATATTCATAGGTGAATATGTACATGGAGTAATTAGAATACTTCATTTAGATGCAAAAATGGTGGGAATTACTCTTTTGGAATAACATAAAAATAAACTTTCTTTTCCATAAAATTTTAGAAAATTTTGCCATAACCTCCTTTGTATGGCTGACCATTTCTCATTTTTATCATTCTTTATTTAACTTAAATTAACCCAAATTAGATTTATAGAACTCTAATCTACATAATTTTCTAAATTCAAGAGAGTAAACAATAAAAAGAGTTTAATTAATCCTTTAGTTAATCTTTCTAGGATTGAGAAAGGTTGGAATGTAAAGAGGAGAAGGGGGTGGCCTTTTTATCAAAGGCATAGCATTTGAATTTAATTGAACATCTACAAAACATAAAAATTAAGAAAACCATAGATTCTTCATTAAACAAGTAAGAAAATTAGCTAACATGGAGCTTGTAAGCTCTCCTTTGGCTTGAGGGATTGAGGGTTCTACTCTTGTTTGAAGCAAGAGTGGCCACCAATTCACTTTGGAGAGGATTAGGCCAAAAACAATTGAATTATTAAAAAATTCAATGTAGATGGCTCAGGACAGGAGCAGAGTAACAGTGCATAAATACCATTAAGCTTTTACAAAAGGAGAGGCTTCTATTTATAGGAAAAATTGAGCCTCTAACCAAGCAATTTGATTCTAAAATTTTTTAGATCGGTTTGGTCAATTTTTGACCATTTTTGGGTCAGTTCAGCTTACTTTTTGGATCTAGTTTTGAAATAGGAGAGAGGCGAGATAAAAATATCTCATTTTATTGATTAAAAATTGTGGATAATGATGAGGAAAAGCGCCTACTTCATGAGGGGAGATCCCCACACTGAGGTGTCAAAATTTACTTTTTTAATTATTTTCTTTGGTCCTTAGTCCACTCTTCATCTTATGTGAGCATTTACTCATTGATGGGGGGGGTTCTTTTATTCTTCAATTTATCTCCTCCTTACATTTGGATTAATCTTATTGGTCCATAGGAACCTTAATTGGACCATAATCCAAAAATTTCTGAAAATCTAGACCCTTAGGCTAAGGTCCTTTATACCTATTTTCAATTAATTCCAATTGCACATTGGAAAGTTCTTTTTGAATTTCTGTTTCAAGGGAAACCATTTTAGACACTAGGAGGATTTTTATATCCAAAAATATCTCAATTTTGAATTACCTCCCTCTAGACATTTTCTCTCTCCAGGCCAAAACAGGGTAAAATAGGATCTTTCTTTTATTTCAGAGAGGGGAATAATTATAAGATTAGAAGAGAAAGTTCTTACACCTGCACACCTCAAAAGCTGGAGGGAGGAATCTTACAGCTGCTGCTGCTACTACTACAGGCAACTTTTGTTCCCAATCATTGTGGTTGGCTTCAACCATTTTGGTGAGAATGGCACAAAGAACTTTATTAGTGCTTTCTACCTGGCCATTGGCTTGGGGGTAGTATGGGTAAGATTTTTTGTGAGTGACGAGGAATTCTTGTAAGAGGAATTGTATTACCTCATTAATGAAGTGTGTGCCATTGTCACTCACAATCTCAAGGGGGCATTCGAAGCGAGTGATTACGGACTCATACAAGAATTTTGTAGTACATCGTGCATCAGCTTTCCATGCAATAGTTTGTTGGCTACCATGATGTATTGAGCTTGAGCGTATCTAGCCACGTGACTAATCAGTCCAATGAAATCAATGCCCCATTTTTTGAATGGTTGCAAGGACACAACGGGATTCAGGGGCATACTGTTCTTAAAGTGGGGAATTGTCACTTGTTGGCATTCATTCCACCGCTTACATATTTTGCTACGTTGGCCATTAAGGTGGGCCGCCACCATAGCCTTGTTATGAGGACTTTCCATTTAGTGATATCTGCTACTACAAAGTGCCCCCCACAGCACAGGTGGAGTGAGCCCGTTCTTGAAGGAAAACATATTTGTCTTCTCGGACATAGTGGTTGATAATTTTTTCTTTCCCCTGCCTATAGAGTTGTCCTGCAAAATCAATTTGTAGGGGGCTACCTATTTAATGAGGCATCGTTCACAGTCTTTGTTGAGGAGGGGGTTAACTGGTAGGCCATTGGCTAGAAAGTGTGCAACCTCCTCTCCCCATTCTGGAATTAAGCATAATTGGAACACGGTGGCATCTAGTAAATTGTCATCAACTCCCACCAGTGGCTCGCCGTTGGGGATGCGTGACATATGGTCCACCAAGACATGTTGTGAGCCCTTCCGCACTGTAATTGTTGTGAGCCCTTCCGCACTGTAACTGTTGTGAGCCCTTCCGCACTGTAACTGTGAAGTCAAACTCAAGCAAGATCAGCAAAACCATATGTGATTCTTCTGATTGTGCAGGGTTTGTTTACGAGATATAAAAGAGCTTGATGGTCTACGAAGAAGATAAATTTGGTTGCCAGAAGATAAGGCGAAACTTCTTGACCGTGTAAACCATAGCTAACCCTTCCCTCTCAGTAGTGGTATAATTTCATTCTGCCTCGTTTAGGTTGTGGGGCTAGCAAAGCTAATGGGGAAATCCATCTTATGTTCATCGGGTTGGGCCAAAACACACACAATAGCAAAGGTAGAGGCATCAATGTGGACATGAAATATGATGTCCTAGTTGGGGGACCTCAGAATAGGAGCACTTTCAAGGCTTTCTTTAGGGTGGTATATCCCTATTGGCATTCCTCTGTCCACTCAAAGAGGATTAGCAATCCATAAACAGGGCGAGCTATATCGGCATACATGAAAATGAAACGCCGATAATAGCCAATGTGTCCCATGAAGCACTGGACTCCCTTAAATTTGGTTGGTGGGGGTAGCTCAAGGATGAGCCACCGCACTTTGCTATTTGGAGACAATATGTCCTAGTATAACTCCATGCCTAACCCAGAACTGGCATTTGAGAGTATTCAATGAAATATGGTAGAGCCTACATCTTTTTAATACCTTCCGTAAACATTCTAGATGTGCTTTCCACGTGGAATTGTCACAGAGGGCATCCATAAAGACCTCAAGGAATTTTTGAAGATACTCCTTGTAGGCCATGCACATCAGACATTGCCCGGGGGCATTGGTCAGCCCCCCAAAAAGGCATGACGTGGTATCCATAAGTTCCCCATTTAGTAGCAAAGGTAGTTTTGTGTTGATCTTTGGGGTCAATCAATACCTGATTGTATCCAGAGAATCCATCCAGGAAGCTATAGGCTTCCTTGTCCCTGTGTGACTCTTTCGAGCACGTGATCTGTGAAGGGTAAGGGAAAGTGGTCCCATTTAGTGGCTGCATTGACCTTTTTGAGGTCCACGCGCCCTCGTACCTTTCCATTCTTTTTGAGGTCCACGCGCACTCGTACCTTTCCATTCTTTTTGAGGTCCACGCACACTCGTACCTTTCCATTCTTTTTGGGCACTATCACTGTGGGTGATACCATTCTATGTGCTCGATGAATCCGATGTTAATGAGAATCAATTTCTTCCCATACCATTTTGGAGTACTTTGGATTCATAGGGTAAGCTCTTTGCTTGACTAGTCTTGCTCCATCAACCATAGGAATGGAATGTTTCACTACTTTGAGAGGTACACCCTTCATATCTGTGTACTTCCAGGCGAAGCAATCCTAGAATTCAATGAGTAGAGTGATGAGTTTGGTCTCTTCCTCGGTCGAGAGGTCATCCCCAATGTAAATTGGCCTCGGGTCTTCACTCAGGCATGCCAGGTTAATTTCCAAGCAAAGCAATCCTGGAATTTAGTGAGTAGAGTGATGAGTTCAGTCTCTTCCTTGGTCGAGAGGTCATCCCCAATGTAAATTGGCCTTGGGTCTTCACTCGAGCCTACCACGTTAATTTCCTTCACCTTGGTTGGACCGTCATACGAGGTCCCTGGCTCTTTGTTTGTGAGAACTTTAGGCCAAGTCATATTGTACAAATCTATCAGCCATCTAAAAGGTTTTGAAGTGTTTGGGCACTTGTTTAGTTTATTTTACCTTAGAGCTTTCTTCTTCTATCAAATTTTTAGCTTCTTTTTCTGCGAGCACTAACTTCTTGTTGCATGCTTTGCACGCAGAGCAACAAATTTTTGGGGGTCCGGGTTGGGGTTGGGGGTCAATAGGCTCCATTGGCTAGTCGTGTGGACTAGGAGGGAGCTTTTGGTGGTGAACTCCTTTTGCCAAATTTGGTTGAAGTGTTCATGTGCTTCAACTGCCCCTACGTATTTAAGCCAATGGGTGTCTGAATCTATAGGGAAGACGTAGCATTCTTGTCCAGGGAATCCATTGAGTTTGCAAGTTCTATGAGAGCGTGTTCCCCATGATGGTTCCGCATTATCGACCTTTTTCAGGTTCATGAATGGTGGCAACATTAGGCAAGTATGACATGCTAAGCATGTAGAGAGACGCAATCTCCTGCCCATCGGATGTCACAAAATTGGTTCCTGTGTGCCTCGAAAGTATTTCCAAGGTAGCAAGTATATGCACCCAATTCTCATAGTCTTCCAGCTCTGAGAGCGGTGCACATTCCTCACTATCCTTTTCCTCGTTTATTTTTTTATGGAAGGTTTGACCCCACAGACTACTGTAGTGGATCGGATGGTTGTTACTAAGTCCTCTGCAAAGGGTCATCCACTCATGGAATGAACCTTCCAAGTGCGTAGGTTGATCTTGACTGTTTGATCTTTTCTATGAATGTAGATGTGGTTGGCATCCTAGTCATGGATCATTTTTGTCTCCCTCATGAAGGGTCATCCAAGGATGCAGTCATACAAAACTGGGTATCGGTCTAATTTCATCACCCCACGAAGGTGTGGCAGAAGGTGGTTCCGAAGGATCTTGATTTTTAAATCCTTTAAAAGACCAATGGGTCTAGCGGTGGCTCCATCAGTGAGTTTTACCAAAACAAGATCATGTCATTCATGGCTAGTGCCCCCCATTTCTTTCAGAATTGGAGCGCTTGCCAAGGCTTTTTTGAGCATAGTGGAAGCCCGTTGGCATTCATCAATCCACTCGAAGACAATGAGAAGTTCATAGAGAGGTCAAGCAATATCCGTGTACATAAAAATGAATCGTTTTGATAGTAGCCGACGTGTCCCATAAAGCACTAGACTCCTTTGAATTTTGTGGGTGGTGGCAGCTCTAGGATGAGCTGCACTTTGGTATCATCAGTAAAGATTCCCTACCTGGAGACGATGTCAGTGAGTTTTACCAAAACAAGATCGTGTCATCCATGGCTAGTGCCCCCCATTTCTTTCAGAATTGGAGCGCTTGCCAAGGCTTTTTTGAGCGTAGTGGAAGCCCATTGGCATTCATCAATCCACTCGAAGACAATGAGGAGTCCGTAGAGAGGTCAAGCAATATCCGCATACATAAAAATGAATCGTTTTGATAGTAGCCGACGTGTCCCATAAAGCACTGGACTCCTTTGAATTTTGTGGGTGGTGGCAGCTCTAGGATGAGCTGCACTTTGGTATCATCAGTAAAGATTCCCTACCTGGAGACGATGTGTCCCAAGATCACACCACGTCAAACCCAAAATTGGCATTTGAGGGGGGTTCAACGAGATGTGGTATAGTTTGCACCTTTCTAGCACTTTCTGCAAACATGCAAGGTGCTTCTTCTAAGAGGAATTGACACAAAGGTCGTCCATGAAGACCTCAAAGAATTTTTGAATATATTCCTTGTAAGCCATACACATAAGACGTTGGAAGGTTTCAAGGGCATTGGTCAGCCCTAAGGGCATGACTCGGTATGCATAGGTATGCATAGGTGCCCCTAAGGGCATGACTCGGTATGCATAGGTGCCCCATTTGCTAGCAAAGGCTATTTTGTGCTGGTCCTTTGGATCGATCAACACCTGATTGTAACCAAAGAATCCATCAAGGAAGCTGTAGGCTTCCTTTCCTACTACTCGTTCTAGCTCATGTTCCGTTTTGGTAAGGGATAGTGGTCTCCCTATAGTGGTGGCATTGACCTTTTTAAGGTTGATGCATACTCTGACTTTTCTATTCTTTTTGGGCACTATTACAATGGGTGATACCCACTCCGTATGCTTGATTATTTCATAGATGAATCTAGCATCAATGAGTCTCTTAGTCTCTTCTCGAACAATCTTAGAGTACTTAGGTTTCATTGGGTAAGCTCGTTGTTTGACTAGCTTGGCTCCATTAACCATTGGAATGGTATGCTAAACTACTTCTGGAGGTACACCTTTCATATTAGTGTACTTCCAAGCAAGTAATCCTGGAACTCAGTCTCAGTAGAGTGATCAGCTCGGTCTCTTATTCCTTAGAGAGGTCTTCTCCAATAAATACCAGCTTTGGGTCTTCACATGGGCCTACCAAGTTTATCTCCTTGACCTTGGCTAGACCATCATATAAGGTCCCAGGTTGCCCACTATCAAACCTTTGAGCCGAATCATATTGGACAAATTGGTCGGCCATCTAGAAGGTCTCGAAATGCTTAGGCACCTATCTCGTTTCTTAAGCTCTTCAGCACTTTCTTCATCAACTAGCCTTTTGGCTTCCTTTTTTGCAAGTGCTAGCTTCTTGTTACGTGCTTTGCACGTGGAGCGGCAAATCTTTTCTAGGACTGGTTTGGGTTCAGTGGGTTCTACTGGCTGTGGGATGGTGAAGTGGACCAAAAGAGAGCTATTGGAAAACTCCTTTTTCCTCATCCATGCCATGAACTACCAATGGTATATCATGCCTTGTAACACTCCCAGAGCCACTGTGGGGGGGGAGGAGGGTCTGGCTAGCCACTCTGGAGGACGGATAAAAGAGTCAATGTCAAGGCTAAGCCTATCCCAACCCCGACATATCCCAATAAGGTCCCTCTCCCTGGGCGTCTGGGGACAGTCTTGTGAATGTAAGCCAATCTCCAAGTGACCTAGTAGGACCCGTGCTCAAAGCTCCCCACCATGATATGTGAGCAGGCAAGCCCGTGACCACTAGGCAAATGGACCAAGGAGGTTCCCAATCAAAGGCTATCGTTTGATGATGCTCCTTGGAGGGTAAAGGAGCTGATTGCTAAAGGCCTAGCCTAAGATGATCCTAAGCACACAAGAGACTGGCTACAAATCTATTCTTAAATGCTAGGTTAAAGCCCCAAGAGCCTGTATGTACGTGAAAATCCATCTCATACTCTGAGACCAAGGGCCTCCCAAAATCAAGGTGCAAGCGTTTATCCTAGGCAGGAGGAAGTCCTTCTAGGGTACACCACCTAGAAGAAGGCCTCAATTGCCCAAAAGGGAACAACTCTTAATGGAGGGGTCGATGATGCACAAGACCCCTATGCATTACGGTTAAAACTCTAGGCCACATGGGTCCGAGAAGGCCTCCCCTCACTGCCAACCCACATAAAGTTATGAATTAGCTGCTAAACATGACCGATACAAGCCTAGGAGAAGGCCCAGCAAAAGAGGTGATGTACCACATGGTAGCGAGAAGAACCTAGTTTGCTATGATAACTCGGCTAGCTAACGAATGCATGGCTAAACTCCAATACATCAGCTTCTTCTAAATTCTCAGAAGAAGAGGGGCTAGCTGCTACTCAAGAAAGATATCTGTGCCCACTTGACATCCAAAAGATAACGAACTGGAGTGCCCCTTGAAAAGCCTCAATTAGTGCCAAGTCAAGGTGGGTGATGAGCCAACCTAAAATCCACACTTGTGCCAATTGATATGCACTCTAGATGCATAATAGAAGATCTCTATCAACTTAACAAATCTCTAGAGGTTCCCCTAGTCCTCAGACACGTATACTGCCTATGTCATCAATAAACTCATAAAATCAAGCAGCTTCTCCTGTGTGTGGATGGGAAGATGCAATCCCTGGAGCCCGGTTTTTTGACAAAGAGAAAACTTTTCATGGTCTTTGCTACAAATAGGAAGAGATAAGGTGCTAGATGGTAGTCCAGTCAAGTGAGAAAACTACTCATGGCCTTGGCTACAAACAGGAAGAGAGATAAGGTTCTAGAGTGTAGTCCTATCAGACTGAGCAAGAAAACTACTCAGACTTGACTACAAATAGGAAGAGATAAGTTGCTAGAGGGTAACCCTATTGGACCGAGCAAGAAAGTGAAAATATATCGCCTCTGACTTCGTGAATAAGAACATGGCTGTGTGAAGTCGAGTAGAAATGACACCTTGGGTCCACTTGTCTGGAAATCCCATCCTACACATCATTCCCCAATCTACTCTATCATAGGCTTTCTCAAAATCAAGAAGGAAGCATGGCTCCTGTAACCATTATTTCATTGAAGGAAGCTTTGAGGTTGCCCTCCATCATGAGATCCCAGTGTCCAAGAAATAAGGAGATTGGAAGCCCATCCTCTCTCAGGCATTTTTTCCCGCCAGCAGGTAGTTCCATCATAGCCTTTGCCAGCTCCTCGACTATGAAGGGAGCAGCAGGTAGTTCCATCATAGCCTTTGCCAGCTCCTCGACTATGAAGGGGGTCATCAAGAAGGTCCACAGAGTGTGAGGGACCACCTCTCTTGTATGTTGCCAAACTTGCTCATGTGCATCCTTAGCACATGTGAGGCGATGGGAGAAGCCATGATGAGAAGAGAGCTGAAGAAATCTTTGGCAATTGCTCTCACATGGGTGGTCTATATAACAATGGATCCATCTTGGCCTCACAACCTACAAATACCATTTCTCTGCCTGTGTGGACCTATAATCTCAAAAAGAAATCCCCAGTAGTGGCCCAAGCCTATGTCCAAAAGGAGGCTCTGGAATGGTATATTTGTACTCCACACTTTGCTCCTCTATGGATCTGAGCTCTATATAGGTGGTAGCCAACTAACTCTCAATCCATGAGCTATCTGGTGCACTCTTCTAAAGCCACTAGATAAGGAAGCTAGGCCTCAACAAATTCTCCTCTCCTGCTCTCGGAAACTAGCCAATCTACTCTACGATGCCTCTTGTAATAAACAACTAATCTCTCCAAGGCTTGCATCTAAGTCACCTATGGCTCCTAAGTGAAAATCTAGCCTCTCCCAAATCTCCTCTATCCTACTGAATATCTCATAGTCCTAGATGAGGCTATCAGGGATTCAGGTACTCAAATGTTTATCCTGCCTCTCCAAGGATCCTCCCTAGTGAAAGAATAACTGGTGCATAATCAGAGAAGTAGTGCCTGCCAAAATACCAACCATGCCACCACTACCACAAGCCCACTCATCTACATAGAATCCACACAAAGGTTGTTCATGAAGGTCTCTAAGAATTTCTTCAAGAAATCCTTGTAAACAGTGGACATCAATTGTTGGAACATAGTTGGCATGTTTGTGAGTGCAAACAACATTACCCTGTATGTGAACATCCCCTCCTCTATAGGTGAATGTGGTTTTGTGTTGGTCTTTTGGGATCTATGAATACTTATTTGTATCTAGAAAATTTGTCTAAGAAGCTATAAGATTCTTTTCTTGGTACCCTTTCAAGCACATGTTTAATGTAGGTAACGAGTAATGATCTCTCACCGTGGTAGCATTTACCTTTTTCAACTTCATGTATACATGGATCTTGCCATTCTTCTTTGGTGCTCTTCTTTGATGCTATGACCACCAATGATATCCAATCAATGTGCTCAGTCTCATATATGAAACCTACCAAAATAAGTATGCCAACTTCTTCCTTAATGGTTGGAATAGGTTTCATTATGGCTTTTGTTTGACTGGTCTTGCACTGTCACAAGTGGAATCATGTGCTAGCAAATTTTTGGAGGGACTCCTTTGAGATCTAAGTAACTCCAAGCAAACATATCTCGGTATTCCTTGAGTAACTCTATTAATTCAATTTCATCCTCAGTGTGGCTAAATTTATAGAGATCCAAACCTTCCTAAGGTTATGCTAGATCAATTTGTTTCTTGTCCTTCAGGCCATCATATGACACCCCAGTTCTTTTGGTCTCTTTCTTCTTAGCATTGGTGCACACACCTTCCTATTTTTGAGCTTGTAGTTTCTAAAATGTGAGGGTACTTGCCTCAAGTCGTGGTCACTATCCTTAGAACTTACATCTTTTGATTCTTCTTTCATTCATCCCTCACATATAACTTTATTTTGTCTTCTCTGTCTAGACTTTATCTAGACTTGGATGTCTTTTGGAGTCGAATGAGGCTGAATGCATGGGATTACCATCTGCTAAGGCATCTGCTAGGGTTTTAGAAATTTCAAGATCCATTTTCAAGACATCAAAGCCTGGCTTCTTCATTAGATCCTCTCAATTAGAAAAAAACTCATTGGTAGCTCTTAAGGCATTGACACATTGGAACTAGTATTCTTCGTCCCCCTTGAGGCTAGGTGGGTCCTTTGTTCTAATATGTATCAAATTTTTTAGCTTTTTTAGAGAAGCTTCTTTGCCTTCGACAAACTCTCTCAAAAGTGATTGTTCTTTTGACACCTCCTCATCCTCTTCATTCTTGTATATATGTCTTGAAGCATAACTCAGCTCAAAGCTTGCATTAAAGCCTCTAAGTGGTATGGCTTTATCGTCCTCAGAAGACATTTCTTCACCTTTTTGTCATATCATCACTCTATAGTTTTTAAATGATGGAACTTAAGAGTACGAAAGATATGGTTCTAATAGGGACAATGTCATTTTTGTCTTTGTTATAGGAATGGTTTTATCTAGCTCTAGGACATGTGTCCATTGTCACCAACAAATGCATCCAATTTTCCTCTTCGTTAGGGTTAGATAGTGAAGCAATGAAATTTTCCTCATCATTCTCACACTTTTTATAGCTATGCTCATTCACATGACACACATTTATTCTCTCCGAATGTGCTATAGTATTGAACCCTTATTCATATATAGGTGTCTTGGTCACATTTCTATATGAACGGTCCTTTAGGTTCACCTTGATATTACTATTGTCTTATTGATGTAGATGCTATCTCTTCCCCAATCATGGATTAACATAATTTTGCCCATGAATGCCATCCAAGAATCACATCATAATTAGTGGGCCTTCCAAAGTCATCAATAGCAAAAGAATGCTCATAAGTAAGACCGCACGACATTACTTCCTCCTCTTTGAGGATTCCTATCGGTATTCTTAAATTGCCATCAGCTAACTTGAGGACAAACGTGTTCTTAAATTGCCATCAGCTAGCTTGAGGACAAACTTTGAAGGTTCAAGAGGGACTTCCTCCCCCATCTTTTCCACATGTGTTTGGTGGATATGCTTATTCCTAGTCGGAGTTGTGGTCACACTGTCCAATTTGATTGGAATGGTGGCATTCATGTCAATACCTTCCCACTAAACTGACATGCATATCTTTAGATGTTTTCAATGGGTTTTCCTCGTTTTCCTGCTCAATCTCATCTAAGTCCCCTAATGGTTTGGGTTGATTTTTCATCCATTGATGACTTCTGGTTAGTGACCTAAAGTTACCATAGGTCATTTACGTAAAAAAATAATAATCTCTTTTGATTTTTGGTGTGGGGAAAAAATTCATATCTTGACTTTGGGACAAATAATAAGTGATGTCGATTTTCTATGAGAATAAGCTAGCACCTTGTACACACTTGTTGATTTTCCATGAGAATAATCTAGAACCTTTAAAAATCAAAGATACTCGTAGAGAACTAGTGGAGAATATGGAACATGTCACGAGTTTCCTTAGAGTAGCATTGTAAATAACTTTACGGAGTCATTTATTTACCTATGAAAACTGCAAGGAAACAAGGACACTCTTGACTAGTTCATGGCCTTGTCACCGATTTCTTCTTAGGCTAAAGGCAACATTTTTTTTAAATGAAATATATATAAATTCATTTTCTTACTACTAAAAGAGCATATGGGGTACCTATTGTGGGACCTTCAGTGCCACGATTTCTTTGCTATATTCAAAGGATCAACCTTGGAAATTGTTGAGACATCCATTATTAATGCATGCTTGAAAATGTTATTGAGGGTATATTACTTAATGTAACCTTAATTAAATAATACATCCTTAAAGTAAAGGCTACACTAAGGTTCCCCATGGCCCACCAAACCTCATCAGAATTACTCCCTCCTATAGACACAACAATCCATTGCCTTACCCTTTCTTTCATCTTGCTCTAGTATGGTATGGCCGCCCGCATCCTTGTATTTCATTTTGCCAAGAAAGTTGAGAGAGAGAGAGAGAGAGAGAGAGAGAGAGAGAGAGAGAGAGAGAGAGAGAGAGAGAGAGAGAGAGAGAGAGAGAGAGAGAGAGAGAGAGAGAGAGAGAGAGAGAGAGTCTACTAAAGACCCAATGGGCCTATGAGACCAAAGTGATACTATAATGCCCATAGCATGTCTCATCCTCATGGAATGGAAAATAAAATAGAGATAAAAACATAGCTGTCTCATTGGGGTGATACAAAACTATCCATGGAAACTCATCATGGAATGCCAGTAACATAGAATCATGAGAGAAGCATCATCCCCCATTATATGGTATACCACTCTCCAAAATGTCAAGCATGGCGCTAATGAGTATGGTTGAGAGGTCTCCCTCAACTATGTCACGTTGAAAGGTAGCTTGATGGCGGTGGAGCATGTCCTAGATCCAGAGTTGATGAGGGGATCGTGGTGGGCGTCTAAGGGGCCGGGGGCATCAAGCACACTAGAATGCAGAGGCATGATCTAAGGTAACTCCTCTCAGACAAGATGGGTCCAGCAGCGTGAGGTGGGTCCACAAGATCCATTGTATGGGTTTCCTCTGCCTCTTGGGTCTAGAAGAAAATAGTGATAGGTGGCTGGTGAGGGAGGGGTCGGGCGACTGGGGCCAAAGTTCTCTCAAGAAAGTGTCCTTGTGTCTACGAAGCTCAAGCAGGAAGAGCCCTAAGCAGCACTGGTCTGGGAAGTCAATGATCCTGGAGAGCGGACCAAATTCCTCTCGAAAAAGACATTAAAACCTCCCGCGGATCTCACAGTATACTGGGCAGCAACATATGTAATGCTCCTTTGTCTTAACCTCTATGTGGCATAATTGGCAGATTCTATCATCTCTAAGTCTCCGTATGAGCTCCCCAGCTCTAAAGATGAACTCAGCTCTACCTATCTCCACTCTAAGGTAGTGGTATGAAAACCATATCTGACCAATCATAATCCGCATGGCATGGGGCATGTGAACACTCAGGTAGCTAGGCTATTGGATGAATCCATCCTCAATGAGTGTGAGGAAGTGATCTCTGAAGAAGTGCATCTTTGTTGGGAGCTCCGAAGGTGTGATCCATGTGTAATGGTTGTAGAGGTTGAGAAAATCTAACCGGATAACCCGGTTGGTATCCTCATGCGAGAGGTAGAGAAAAGGTAATACCAAAGTGTACTAAATGGGTGGTAGGTGGTCCATGTTAAGGATACCAACCGGATAACCCGGTTGGTATCCTCATGCGAGAGGTAGAGAAAAGGTAATACCAAAGTGTACTAAATGGGTGGTAGGTGGTCCATGTTAAGCCCATATACTGAGAACCAAGTGGAAACTAAGGCATACCATACTCCAGAGTGGCCCTCAAGTGCTAGTTGTCTCAAGGACTCCAGGGCAAGCCTCGGGTACCTGTGGGGATCCAAGTGAGTGATGTGATGGAGGTATGTGACTATCTAGAAGAGTGCATCCACTAGGGTTGCAACAAACTCTACCTGGATAATCTAGTGTGGGATTGATGTTTTGTTGCAGATCATATGGGAGAATAACATGACCTGGGGTCTCTAACCTCATCGCTCGCCAATCCTCATCAGATAAATATGGCCCCCAAAAGGCTGCTCCATACATTAGGCTGGTGTGACGAGGGCGTCAAAAAGCCAACCCTTTGTTTTGGGATCCTAGAAATGGGCCTAGAAGCATTGCCACTCAAGTAAGCTCAAGAATGCATATCCCCATGTCACTATGGCATGTGTTGCGGGAAGCATGGGCCATTGAAAGTGACACCAAGGTAGACATAGGATGAGACACTCTCCATAGGATCCCCTCTGTATGTGAATCTCAATGTGGATGTGAAGGGGCAAGAAGTATTAAAGACCATTACCTTGGTTTTACCAAGGTTAACGAGAGGTCTTGTTGGGTTCAAAAGTCTTGTAAGGCATCCAACTGTCTTTAAAGCCCCTTGGCTAAATCTGAGAGGAGGACAATGTCATCATGTAAGGCATCCAATTGTCTCTAAAGCCCCTTGGCTGAATCTGAGAGGAGGACAATGTCGTTTGCCTAAAGTATGACGCTAGAGAGTAAGTCTTTATCATGGTTCCAGACTTTAGAGCCTGAGGCAAAGCGGTCTTTCAATGGGCTGGAAAAGAGCTTTATAGGTGCTTTTCAAAAATGGGAATCAAGCACAATGCGATAGCTCAAATTTACGCTTTTAAGCAAAAAGATCAAGAATCTGTGCGAGATTGTGTAAATAGGCTAAATCAGTACATCAATCGATGCCCTGACGATGAGAAGCCAAGCCAAGGAAGATTAATTTCTATCTTCCTGGAAGGCTTATGAAACAAGACGCTTCACGTTCACTTGTACGCAAAGAAGCATGTCATCTTCAATGAGTGTTGCATGGATGCCATGGATTACGATGACAACTTCGACATGACTGGCATGGGAAACCAAGATAGTCATCCGGATGATAAATGTAGCTCTAACTCTAGTGTGCCATTAGTTAATCCAGATCAGATTGCCGAGATAGTATTAAAAAAGATGGGGCAATACTATAGACCTTCCTACCGACCCCAACCATCATACATGCATACTGTACCTGCAGGCCCTTACGTCTGTGGAGGATGTGGAGGTAGCCATAAAACCGAGCAGTGCCCAACCTTCTCACCATTGGTTGGCAATCAACCAACAAAGAAGTGGTGCCAGCTTTGTAAATGGAACTATACACATGTGACTTTGGACTGCAATCACATTGCAAGGATACAAAGGGAACAAGCAGCCAACTCTGCACCTAGACAGCAAGTTGTAAACCATGAGAGAACCTTAGTTGCTCAAGAGCAAGCACGGCCGGTGCTAGGAGCTCAACCTCCTCCACCTGGCACAGTTTCCTTTAGATATGTGGAATATGAGAATCCTGAATTAGGTATGGAGATGGTTAGCTCTCAACCATACTACATCGAAATTGAGCATCCTCTTGTCGACCCTACTTTGAGAACCCAACCGGACCAAGCCTAGTTCATGCCTTTAATGGAGACCCAAGCTCTTTGATGCTTATAGGATCTCAACCAACCAAGACTCAAGGTTATCCAGGACTATATCCTACAAAGAGACTATACCCCACGCAACAAACAGGACCATGCTACGAATGTGGTGGACCACATTAGGCGAGAGAATGTCCAACCAAGAAATGACCCTTCTTAGCTAACATAGGCACAACATCTACGTTTCCACCTATAGAGAGGTTTTGCCAAGGGTGTAGCATTGACCATCTACCAAAGGATTGCTTGTTGAAGCCTACGGATCCGGCAGCACAAAAAGCTAAAGCACCCCTCAACTATGTTGAAGTGATTCCATCACCCAAGACATCTGAGGAGGAGAATGAACTAGTGTCGCTAAGAGTAGTGACTAGAGTCCAAGCGCAAAAGAATGTCAAAGAGGTCGTTGAGAAACCCTCTGAGATTAAGGTTCTATCCAAAGATGGAAAAGAGAGAAATAAATCAACTTGACGTAAACCACGCAGCAAGGAGAGTAAGAAGTCGAAGGAGCAGAAGAGCTCTGATGGAGGAAATTCTGTCCCAAAAGAGCTAGAAGGAATGTTGAAAACAAAACAAATCGGAGAGAAAACTCAAAATGAGCAAAAGGGAAAAGCATCCAAGTCTGAGGAAAGCTCAGGAGGATCAGTCCTTGTGGACAAGGTGTACGAGCCTTTAGATGCAGTGCTTCAAGCGTATAATAGTAGGATCTCAGCTCTGACCGAGCTGCCTGAGAAGCTGCAAGAATATCCCAACCCTCGTGAAGAGACAATCAACTTGGCTATCCATAAGCAGTTGATTAGGGATACTCAGACTCTAATAGACGGCCCACTACCTATGTATGCAAGAGGACCTACTTCTCTGAAGCCTAACTTAGAGACGATACCAGAAGCCACGCCAAGCATGGAAAAGGGAAGTGAAGTTGTATCTCTACATTTCCCAGAAATGCCTGAAGGAGATGATTTACCTCATACCAATGCAAACGAGTCAAAACCATTGACTACCGCGGACTTTGGAGATGAAATTCCTGAAATAGAAGAAGCAGTAGCAAGGGAGATGTGGGAAGCGGTGCAAAAACAAGTTGAGGATCTAGCATCTTCTGACAAGTCACCAACCGTTATCTATAGTAGAATTCTCGAATCAAAGGGTTCAAGAATTAGATGCTTTATCTCTACCAGATGATGCTCAGACTGTTGTCTCAGCTTCGAGCAACAAGCTCACATGCAAGACACTGCTCTCATATTTAGGACTGTATGAAGCACATAGCCAAATCATGCGAGTACCATCAATGACACGACAACCTCATCAGGAATGAGACATAGGGAGTTTGTAAGCTTTAATGTCAGCACCAGTTATGTGTACCATTCCACTCGTAGAGTTCTTAAAGCTTAGGCCAAGATTGTGGGGAAAAGTGGCTACACAATTAACTGAGCAAGGATTATGGAACCAGAACATCCAGGTTAAGGAGTTGTTGAAGGCAAAGGCTTCTGAGCTAATGCTTAAGCAAACAATTCCGGTTCCTGTGAACAAAGTTGGCAAGCATTGTGAAGACGACGAAGGAAATACTACGCTTCCTGTGGAGATCAACAAGATTGAATCTATAGCTATTCTAGATAGCGGAGCAGGGGTGAGTATAGCAATAAAAAATGTATGGGAAATGTGGGAAAAATCTGCAATTAGAAGTACAAGGATGAGTCTGCAAATTGGCAGACGGAAATCTAGAGAGTCCCATAGGATTGCTTGAGAACGTTACAGTCAAGTCATGTGGCATTGAGTACGAACATACCTTTGCTATTGTAGACTTTGGCAAGAACACAAATTACGAAGTGATCCTAGGAAGGCCATTCATGCGCCAATTCAAAATGATTCAAGACTGGGGTTACAATTACTTGTACCTTAGACATGAGAATGTAACCACGACGGTGAATCTAAAAAACCATGCTTATCGAGATGTGACGCACTCTCCTATGGATGAGTTTGATTCCGCTTCTTCAGAAGCATCGGGAGCAACTATGTCTCAAGGAAGAGCTGATCTATGGATCTGTGGAGCATCTTGTTGAGACTTGCAACCTGGAAATGTTACCATCGACGACAGAAGTGTGACGGATGAGGCGTATATCCCTATACCTTTTCCTGAGAACTTGATAGATCCCTTAGAATGGAACCATGTTTTAGCTACCATAGACACTTGTGCATTGCCAAGGCAAACACAGTTCTGTGATCCAGAAGGGTATGACATTATTCCCGTAAGAATGCTAAGACCGGTCTATGCAAAGGAACCTCAAGAAGCCCCTAGGTATGAAGCAAACAAATCATTATTGCTAGGAGATATGGTATCTATAGAGGAAGTATCCCCTCTTGAGTACAGCTCAACTGATGAAGGAGATGAGGATAGATGCTTAGAATCATCTGATGGGAAGGATTCTGATGACGATGCCATCCCTACTGTGATAGAGACATCCTCAAAAGATCCAATGATTTGGGTGAATAATGACAATGACAATACTCAAGGATGGCATGTGCCAACATCTCTCTTATATGCACAAGGCTACGGAAGGGGGGAAGCACTTAGAATTCAAATCTGGTTACCTAAAGCAGCTCGCAAGCCAAGACCCAATGCTGCCAAGGAACATCCAAGGAATACAAAGCTAAAGAGGAGGTTCACGAAAGCCAACAGTTCCACCCCCAACAAGACCACTCAACAACAGTGGATCCCAAAGAAGGTTTTGCAAGCACAAGGCTACTACGAGGGTGCTACTACCTTACGGCTACCAAAAAAGAATGCAGGGACTACTGCAACAAAACATAATTATGTTCCTGAATCTACTCAAGAACAAAAGCAGTCAATACCACCTCACTTACAGAAACCAAATCAATACTGGAAACCATGCCTTACCAAGCCTGAAAGAGTCCAGGTGGAAACACAAGCTGACGTGTCAATTGGACATCTTCAGAAGGTCTCGAACAGGAAGGGATACTCCAAACTGACATGGGAAGAAAAAGGCAAGTGGGTACCTTTACTCACTTCTATCTCAGAGGCAACACATCAGAAGGAGGATATTGCAACTGAATCAAGCTCAGAGTCTATTCCTCAAAACACAAGCAATGTCAAAGTTTGTCTTCCAAAGCCGATAACTTTCAATCAGGCTCCTACACAAGAAGACTCCCTGACTATCAAGGAAAAAGCGTTCTTCCTACAACTCCAACTATTTGGAATGTCGTCGGTATTCTACTCTTTTCCTAATCAAATTACATTACCAGCCATAAGTCTACAGGCATAGGTGTTAGAGTTGGGTACTCTGAAGACCCAAGAAAATTTTCAAAACCATAGGTGCCTCTTTAGCCTTCCTACTGTGCCCATACCATATGTTAGTGAAGATGCACTTCTTCCCTTGCCATCTTCTCCATGGGTAGGATTACGTTCTAGGTTATCTTTACATCCTGAAGCTATTGATGTCCACCCACCTAAGAATGCAGACATACATCCACCCCCAGTGCAAGACTAGCACTTGTACTCTCTTAATAAGAAGTAGAAGCCATGGCACTTTTTCCCATTGGGTTTTTCCCCTCGGCCAAATCCGGTGTTTAGCACCAATGTTTTTTATTTTTTATCCTTTTAATTTTCTTTCTGTTTAGTTTGTTTTGTCGGAATAAAATAGATACAAGCACTAAACTACATCTTCTGCTTCAGTACCGCAAACTAACAGTCATACAATCAAGTGCAAACAATTCTTCACCAACCAGCGCTTTAAAAGAAATAGGTGAACTCATGCCAATCTCTAGTGTTTTCTATATTTTTCTTGTTGCTTGATTTTTTATAAATTTCACTTTACTAAGCATGGCAATATGCATCTCCTTTGGTCTAGAGTAGGGATAGAATTTTAGTAGCTTTAGACTTGATAGTGTAAGTTTGACCGGAGAGAAAAAAATATCTGAATAGTTTTTAATTTAAAACTCATTCTCATGTGTGAAATAGGCACCTTCTTGAAGTCTCCCCCATTCCTTGCCAAGGTGTCAAAATTTTATGATTACTCCAAAATATCTCATTTTTTTAAAGTAATATCTCATAGTTTTTAACTAATAAACCTTGTACTCAGTCAACTCTTCATCTTATGTGGGCATTTACTCATTTTTGGGTATTTTCTTTTATTCATTGGATTTATCTCATCCCAACACTTGGATTAATCTTATTGGTCCATAGGAACCTCAATTGGACCATAATCCAAAAATTTTAGAAAATCTTGACCCTTAGGCTAAGGTCTTTTCAATCATTTTTATTTGATTCCTAATGCACCTTGGAAAATTTATTTTGATTTTCTATTTTAGGAAAACATATTTTTTATATTAGGAGAATTTTTTTATCCAAAAATATCTCAATACTGAATTACCACTCTCTAGAAATTTTTATCTCTCTACGAAAAAACAAGAAAAATAATAGTTTCTTGTATTCAGAAACATGGAATGATTATAGGGGATTAAAGTGAAGGCTTATTCATTATTCAAGCTGAGGAGGAATCTTACATCCTCTCCCTCTTAAAAAACGTGAGATGTCCTCATCTTGCAGGTGGAGTATGATCTCTTTCATCATCTTCTTCTTCAATTGCTTCCAGCGTTACTGCCTTGGAAGTGGACGACCGATTTGGGAACATCTCTCTTCGACTTCCCCGATTCTAAGGCGGAGGTCTTGCATTACTTTGGATTGAAACTGCGGGTTAGTTAGAGGGTCTACCTCTGGGATTTCCCTGATTTTGACGAAAAGGAACCTGATTACTCTGGAAGGAAGGAGCTGGAGTCTGGAATCTTGGTCCCTGATTTCCCCGCCCCGAAAACCTTGATCTAAAAGGAGTTGGGCAATCCATACTGTGATGTCCAAATCCTTAACAGTTATAGCATTTCACTTCCTTGTTCAAAGGTGGAACTTCTGAAGTTGAATTCTAGGGGATTGAGTTCCGAGAAAGGGACCTTTCTTCCATTCTAGAACTTTCCATATTCTGAGCTTGACCTTGTTGTCTCTGAGAGGCAGTGGAAGGTTGGAATCACCTTTTGGATCTAGAAATCTTTTGAAAGATGATGGTGTTGGCTTCGGCGGGACCTTGACATCAAAGGCCTTGGCAAAATCCTTCGCCATCCACACTGCTTCGGCCATGGAAATTAGCTTAGCATTCTTCACTAGGATATTCAAAGGTTTGTTCAGCCCCCAAATGAACCTGGCCATCAGCTGTTTTCATCCACCAGCGGTGGGGTGAGTATTTGAGGAGGAGAGCAAACCCTTGGTGATACACTTCAATAGTTCTGCTCCCCTGGGTTAACTCTAAGAACTCGTTCATCTTGGTTTTCAAAAAGCCGAGAGGACAGAATCTCTTCCTTAGGTAAATTTTAAGATCATTCCATGTCTGAGTGTTCCGATCCAGACGGTTTGTTTCGCAGTGTTTTCTCCATGCCACTCTAGCTATTTCTACTATCTTCAGCCTTGCAAGAGCCATTTTGCTCTTCTCCTTGCACCCCGTGACATCAAAGTACTTTTCCATTGCTTCGATCCACTTCTACACAGCCTCGCCCAAGTTTTCCCCTTCACCCATTTTGCTCTTCTCCTTGCACCCCGTGACATCAAAGTACTTTTCCATTGCTTCGATCCACTTCTACACAGCCTCGCCCAAGTTTTCCCCTTCACCCCCGTGACATCAAAGTACTTTTCCATTGCTTCGATCCACTTCTACACAGCCTCGCCCAAGTTTTTCCCTTCACCCTTGAAAGGTCCAGGCTGTGATCTATGAAGAGTTTTGTAAACATGCATTCTCATTTACTACTCAAGCAATGCCTTGCCCATGGATAAGCTACAAGCTATGGAGAAGCTTAAGCTTGAATCCACTACCACACAAAGCCTAATAGAGAATCCACTAGCATCAACAAAGAAGCATGCACACTAGAGAATAGAGATGAGAAGAGAGAAAAACATCATCTCATTGCATTGATTTAGAAGAGCATTGCTCATACAATAGTATAGATGGGGAGAGAGAAGAGCTTGCACCTCTATGAACAAGACGGAGAGCTAGTCTCAAGAGAGCTCAAGCATGAGTGTAGCCCAAAAGTGTCCATAAGCTCTCAAATGAGCCACTTTTTATACTAAAACTCCTAAAACTCCCAAAACTTCCCATGAGGAAGAGCTCGACTTGGATGTTTGTAAAACTCTTCATTCTCATGGAGCAATTCTTAATTCTAAAATCAAACTCTATGCTAGTCAAAAGCTAGAGGCCAAAGAAATGGCTTTTTAATGCTTTTGTGTACATAAATTATGATTTAGACCCATAAATTGGATTTAGATCTAGTTAATCTATCATAAGTGTATTACTAAGTCTTATGCTTTTCAAAATTATTAAAAATTATCAGTGATAGCAGTGGAGCTATGGCAAAATTTTTGAAAATTAACACATAAATCATTTTTATGTATAATGTGAAAAGAGGACTTCCTACCATATTCTAGGATTAGTCATCCTATGTTAAATGAATAATTCTCATCATATCCATGGAAAATTAATTTTTAATGTTTATGCAGAAATAGTTAATTAGAGAAAAAGAGAATTTTTTAGTAATTTCATTTTTATGATAAAAGAGGAATTCCCATGATAATGGAGATCCATGTATTCCAATGGAGAAAAAGAAAAATTGGAACATTAAAATAATGGATATTTTATTTAAAAATTAAAGAAGAATTTTAGATAAATTATTTTATGCATGAATAAATTTAAATGATAAAAGGAGAATTCCCATCATAATTTTGGAATTCAATCATTTAAATGGAAAAAGTGAAATTCTTGTCATATTAGGATTAATGGATATTTTTATTTAATATTTAAGAGAAATTTTAGTTAAAATTATTTTATATATGTATAAATTTAAATGATGAAAGAGGAATTTCCATCATATTTGGAATTCAATCATTTAAATGCAAAAAGAGGAATTCTTGGTATATTTGGAATATTGAATATTTTTATTAAAGAAAATATAAATTTTAGATAAATTTATTTGATGATAAAAGAGGAATTCCCATAACATTTAGAATTCAAGCAATTGAATGTAAAAAGAGGAATTCCCATGATATTTGAGATCCAAGAAATTAAATGGGAAAAAGAGAAATTTTTAGTATAATTCAATTTATTAATATTTATCAAAAGTGTAAATATGGATAGAATTGATTTTTGTAAATCCCATGAATTCTTTTATTCAAAAGAGGAATATTTAATATAATTCATTTGAGAAATTGAGAAAGAATATGGAAATAGTCGTCGAGAAAAAGAACCTTTATCTAAGCCAAACAATTAGCAGAAATTTAGAAAAAGTCCCATTATCGGTATTGAAGTAGGAAAAGCTACTAAATAGATGTGATAAGATGTAAATGGGATGTGATAGGATGTGAATAGATGTGATAAGATGAAAATGGGATGAGATAGGATGTGAATAGATGTGATAAGATATAAATGGGATGTGATAGGATGTAAATAGATGTGATAAGATGAAAATGGGATGCGATAGGATGTGAATAGATGTGATAAGATGTAGGATGCGAATATGATAAGATGTAAATGGGACGTGATAAGATGTGAATGGATGTGATAAGATGTGAATGGGATGTGATAGGATGTGGTGTGATGAAAATGAATGTGGATGAGATGTGAAGTAAATGGATGTGGATGTGAATGATGAGATGAGAATGAGATGAGAGGATATGTGCAAGGGTGAGATGGAAAGCAAACGGATATGGATGTGTATGTGAAAAATGTGATGTGAATATATGTGGATGTGAAGCGATAGATGTGAATGTATGGATAGATGTGGATAGTCGTGCATATGAATGATTGGATGGATGTGGATGAATGAGATGGGATGTGTATGAATGAGATATGATGTGGATGTGATGTAAATTGGATGGAATGAATGAGATATGATGTGGATATATGTGGACGTGATATAATGTGGATAGAATGTATGTGATGGAATGGGGATACAATGAATGTGATGAATGTGAATGGATGTGATGTGATGTGAGTCGGGATAAGTGTGAATGGGTGAGATGTGATGTGAAATGGATGTGATGTGATATGATGTAAATTGGGATAGATGTGAATGGATGATATGTGATGTGAATGGATGTGATGTGATGTTAGATGTGAATAAATGAGATGTGATGTGAATGGATGAGATGTGATGGGATGTGAATCGGGATAGATGTGAATGAATGAGATGTGAGGTAAAATGGATATGATATGATGTGGATATGGGTAGATGTGAGTGGATGAGATGTGATGGAGTATAAATGTGGAAAGATGTGATGAGATGAAAAATGATGTGATTGGATGGGAATGGATAAAGTATAAATGTGGAAAGATGTGATGAGATGAAAAATGATGTGATTGGATGAGAATGGATGAAGGACGATGGGAGTACATATGATTGGACTTGGATTAAGTAATATGGATTGATGTAGAACAATGTGGAAAGTCGAGAGTTAGTTATAAAAACTGTATTTATGACCTGTTTTTAAATGACTGTTTTATGTCAAGAATGTTGGGAAAGCATTTCGACCGTCTTGTGAATGAGGTCGTGGAGACCTAAGTGATAAAGTTACAATAGCTGATGGAGAGTCAACGGAGGACGTCTCGCGTAGCACGGTCGGCCGAGGTCTTGACCAACCTCGGTTCGATTTAAATGGTAAGCTTCTGGTACAGTGGATGAGGGACCAAGAA